>NC_044031.1:15012020-15268511 GCF_901765095.1 Microcaecilia unicolor | reverse complement strand
AGCAAAGGACTTGCAGTGAAGTTTCCGATTGGAGGGGCTCGTGGACGTCACCCATCAGTGAGAACAAGCAGCCTGCTTGTCCTCGGAGAATAAGGTGATACCCTGTGCCGACCAGCTCTCAAATAGCCCCTTTTCTAACCCTGGTGGGAAGTCTCCATTCCCACACAGTGGGAGTAGATCACTAACATTGGGATTATACTTCCAAGCTTGCATAACCTCTTTCCATACCTTCCTCAAAGGTTGGAGCAATATATTACTTCTGGCACAAACTGGTAGATTTTTTGTTTTTGCATGCAACAAGAAATTCAAATGCCAGGGCCTAAATAGTGCTGCTCCCAACTCAATGGTGTATACTGAGTAGTTCCACAGAGCCAGTCCTGAGATGTCTCGTAAGGCATGCCTGGTTGTACTTTTAATACAGGGTAATCCCATTCCCCCCGGGCCCACCCATCAGTCAAGTGGTCAAATCTCACCTTGGATTTCTTCCCTCCCATAAAAATCCCCGACAGATCTTATTCAACTGTCTAAATCCTTACTATTTATATATATTGGTAGCACTTGCAACAGATAGAGCCATCTAGGAAATATAATCATTTTAAATAGATTTATTCGGCCCATTAATGATATCGGTAAGGGGTTCCAGCGTTCTATAGACTGTCTAGTATCATGTAATTGCTTTGCCACATGATTGTATAAATTTTGCGGTATCCATTGTTAATCGGATTCCCAAATATCTAAAGGATTCCTCTGCCCATCTCAATGGTAAGTGTCTCAACTTATCTCTGATTTGATCTCCCTCTGCAAGACTTCAGACTTATCTAGGTTGAGCTTAAAACCAGAGAAGTCACCATACTCTGCCATACACTCTAAAAGAGCCGGCAACGATGTTTCTGGTTGAGTTACATGAGCCAATAAATCATCTGCAAAAGCTGCTATCTTAAAAGTTTCCGATCCACCTGAATACCTTGTACATCCGGTGTTCTCTGTATATCTCTTATCAATGGGTCCAGAGTAAGAACAACAACAGGGGCAATGGGCATCCCTGCCTTGTCCCCGATTATGGGGGAAACGGCAAGGACACGATACCATTGACCCTACCTGAGCTTGTGGCAAATAATATAAAGCTTGAATCGCTTCTTGAAAAAAACCCTTTATACGTAGGCGTCTAAAGTTCCAAATAAAAATCCCCATACTACTCTATCGAACGCCTTTTCGGCATCGAAACTGATTAGTACCGATGGTATGTCCTGTTTAGATGTTTTCTCCAAGGTTGTCAAAATCTTCCTCATGTTTTTGGTAATAGTTCTACCCTGTACGAATCCCACCTGAGATTCTCAATTAGATCTGGCAGTATACGAGAAAGACGATTTGCCAGTACTTTAGCAAATAACTTAGCTTCATAATTGAGTAAGGATATTGGCCTATAGGATTCAGGTTCTTGGTATCCTCCCTGGTTTTGGGATTACTATAATTTGTGCTGTTCTAAGGAGGCGGCATTTGTTTTTCCTGTACTATAGCATTGAACATTGAGGTAAGTGGTGTTACTATGTCTTTTAATAATTTGTAAAATTCACCTCTGTATCCGTCCGGGCCCGGGGCTTACCCAGCGGTCCTGCTGTATAGCCCATGAGACTTCTTCTAACTTCTATGGGGGCGTTTAACATATCTAAGCCTGTTGCATCTATTTGTGGGAGGTCCTGTCCAGCAAAATAGATCTCATTATCTACCGCGGGTGGGTCCGGGGTGGCATATAGATTCTTATAGTATTCTTGCATGATTTTATAATTTGAGTATCCTCATTTTCTAATGTTCTGTAGCTGACTTCAATGCATTTATCTTATAGGGACCCTGCTGAGACTTTGTCAGTCTGGCTAACATTCTTCCACTTTTGTTGGCATATTTGTATAATGATATCTATAATAGTATAATTTTTTTGCCCTGTAATGCAACCTCTCGTTCAATGTTTGTTGTAGTTCTAAAAGTTGGGCTTTTAGCTTTATATTATGATGTCGGCCATATTCTCCTAACCCTTGTTATTTCTTTTTCTAACCGAAGCTGTTCCTTCTCCATATTTTTTTTGATGGCTCGTGTATGCAATTGTCTCCCTCTAAGTACGGCCTGGCCGTATCCCAATAAAGTATTGGTGTCGCCTGATGCGCCTGATTAGCGTCGTGGAATTGCTTAATTTTTCAAGTATGAACTCTTTAAAGTTCGGATCTTTATATAGTCGAGGGGGGAATTTCCACTGAATAGTCCATGTCTTTTCTTGTGTTTCCCACATTACTATTACCATCGCATGATCTGAAAATTTTGATAGGGCGATGTCCGCTGCACGAATCTGTGTAAAAAGTGGTTGAGAGATAAATAATAATCTATCCTTGACATGGTGCCGTGCGCCCGAGACAGGGTGTATAGTCACGCTCTTGATGGATGTAGTGTTCTCCACACATCCACCAGGTCAAGGACCCACTTAACATTGCTATCCTCTGATTCTCCTCACCCCTTCCTTTCCCTTGCGACCTATCCATTGTAGGGTCTCCACCGCGTTAAAGTCACCTCCACCAGTAGGGGAATTCCTTCAAAACTTATTAGATGTCTTAGAAGTTGTTTATAAAATCCCTTAAATATGTGTTAGGAGCATAAACGTTACATAGAACCACTGATTGATGCTCGATTGTTAAATGTGCCAATACAAAACCTACTTCTTTATCGGCAATGATTTATGTGTCTCAACTTGGATCCCTTCTTAATCAGTATTATGACCCCGCTTTTTTGGCCTGTGCCGGAGATTCGTAATAGGTTCCTACCCACCAGCGACGTAATTCTCATGTTCTTTGGCATTTAAGTGTGTTTCTTGCAATAATGCAATTGTGACTTTCTGCTTATGAAGGTCCTGCAGAATTTCTGTCTTTTAATCGGTGAAGATATCCCTCCCACATTCAGGACACTACTTTAAATGTCATCCCAGTGTACTTATGACTAAGGCCCATGATTCTAAGATTTCATTGTTTGGGTGGAAGGGGCATCCAGCCTATACCCCGCCACCAATATCTAGACAGTGAATCTCTAAACATGCTTTGTCTAAAATACCATTTCCTTTTTGCTGTGCTTCGTCTACCATGAAATATATCTTCCTCATTGTCCTCCCTCTACACCCCCCCCCCCCCAACTCCCCAAACCCCCTCCATACCTTGCAGCACCTAGGTGCTTCACTTCCGTGCTTCGAATCTGGGATCCCACCCGATCCATTAAACTCTATTATAATGTTTGTCGTCCCCCTGTTTCCTTGCATGTTAAACCTCAACTGTATAACTGCTAAACTATCACTCAATAACAAATTGTCATGACTCATCTGTCCAGTTCTGCTTCTCCACATCCTTCTTCTGGCTCATTTTGTTCCCTCTAGGTCTTTGTTCAGGTGCTTCCAGAGGTATTTAGTCTATCTTCTTCCAACTTGTCCACAAATGCTTGGGCTGATCAACTGTATCACAATACCTTACTGCGCCGTTGTGTTGAATTCTCAATTTAGCTGAGTATAATAAGCTAAACCTGATCTTCATCAAGTGTAGTCGCCCACAAACTGGTGAATACTGTTTACGTTGTAGCGAAACTTTGGTAGAATAGTCTTGAAAACACAGTATCTTGCGGCCGTCTATTTCCAGTGCCTTCCCTTGCCGAAGGGCTGCTAACAAATCCACTTTATGTTGATAATGGAGTAAACGTAAGATGACCACTCTAGGCTTTGCATTAGTCCTTTCTCGGTCCCAAGCGGTGAGCCCGCTCAATCTGAAGTGGTCCGTTTTAGCTGAATGAGGCAGGTTCTTGGTAAGCCACGGCTCTAAAAAGCCCCTCAGTTCTGCGTCCGTTATCGATTCCGGTATTCCTACTAACGGAGATTGTTCCTTCGAGATCGATTCTCCAAGTCATCTACTTTTTCCTCCAGGTTTGAAATCGTTTTTTGGAGATGTTCAATTGACTTAGACGTTTCCTGTGAAGAATCTTCCACGGACCCCAGTCTCTGTTGAACCTCCTGAAATTCCGTGGTGAATGTAGTGATTCGTTGATCCATCCCTTCAAGTTTGTCTATAATTTGTTGGAGCTTATGATTCATGGGTCCTCCACAGCAGCTTTTACTTCTGTTACTATTTCTGACGTCCAAGCAGAGCTGACGACGGTGAGGACTGAAAACTCTTGTCTGCCATCTTTGTTCCTCCGTTCTACTTTTTCCCACTCTTTTTGGTGCTTCTGGTCGCCATGTAATTGTTCTGGAGTCGCCTGTATTCGGGTTTTCTTTCCAAGAATATATAGTTCTATCCTGCCTTTGTAGCCACAGTAAAGTTATATGACTTTTATTTGAAATTGTCCGCTCTGGTCAGCGTTAGCAAGTGCCTACAAATCTTTTTGTACCGCTAACCTTGTCCTCCGCGGATCAGCTTGAGGAACACGTGTGGAAGCCATTCGTTTGGCCTAGTCCGTCCCTCTGCCGCTCACCTCGCGAGTACTTCGCTGCTTGTCTTGGCTCCTTCGCTCTCTCGCAGGTGTCTCATTGCTTGTTCGCCCCTGTTTGCCCTCCAATTTGCCGCTTCATTGTTTACTCGCAATAGGGGTACGGGTATTTTACCGTCTCCTTTCACAGTTCTTTTTTTACAACTGGCCTGTGTCTTCCGGCTGCTACCATTCGCGGCTCCACGCGGGCGCGAGCAAGCAAGATTTTATCGAGATTCTACTTCACATTCGAACCGAATGGGTCTTAAGATGTTCGAAGGCACACAGTAAGCTTTCCGCTCCCCGTTGCTCTCTCTTCTACCTTAATTTGGGGGCCGGTACTGCTATTTCTGGTGGGATCCCAGATCGTCTTCTACAGGAGCTCAAATCGCGGCGGCCATCTTGGCCGGCAGCTCCACCGGAAGTCCGTAATGCTTGAATATTTTAACACCCAACAGAAAGGACTTAACAAGGATCTGGGGTTCCTAGCCCATTATAAACCATAAAGCTGTATGTCTCTGTTGATCACCCTCCCCTCACCTATCCACACCCACCCTGTTAGAATATCAATGATATGCTTTGATGTCCCCATGCATACCTCCTACCCACCCCATCCTCCCACCCTGTCAGACTGTCATAGTAATGCTTGAATATTTTAACACCCAACAGAAAGGACTTAACAAGGATCTGGGGTTCCTAGCCCATTATAAACCATAAAGCTGTATGTCTCTGTTGATCACCCTCCCCTCACCTATCCACACCCATCCTGTTAGAATATCAATGATATGCTTTGATGTCCCCATGCTACCTCCGACCCACCCCCATCCTCCCACCCTGTCAGACTGTCATAGTAATGCTTGAATGTTTTCACTTATATACACTGTCAGCTAGCACATTTGCTTATTTCCGATCTGAGGAAGAAGGGCAACCTTCGAAAGCTAATCAAGAAATGTATTAAGTTATGTCCAATAAAAAAAGTATCATCTTATTTTCTTTTCCATGTTTTATTTTGCTTGATTTCTATTGATAATGTGGATAAGAAACGCACACATTATCCACAGCAGCTATAATGTAACATCATAGGTAGGCAGGACGTATAGTGCTAGGATGTGTTAACGGATACAACACCTTTAATGGCTGCCAGTCAGTCTAGTGGGGGTTGTCCAGTCACTGAGCACTACTTAAATGCAAATCTGTTTAGGACGTCAGGATTCAGGCCTCACATAAACAGATCAGCGAACGCGCCGGAGACCGGTGCTGAAGAAGACTTCGGCTGGCGGGGGTTGGGGACCCCCACCAGCAAAGGTACCCGGCAGCAGCGGCAGGGGAGGAACGGCGGAGTAAGGTCGAAAGTGGCGGAGGAGGGTCGGCGGCGGGGGGAGTCGAAAGTAGAGGGGCCAGGGCTAAATCTGTGGGCACTGTGAGGTTCCTAAAAATAGAACTGAGCCAGAAGAAACAGCAAAAGAATTTAAGGTGGAACAAAAAGATATGGAGGGACCCAAAGACAAAAAACACACCAAATAACAAATGTTGAAACACATACCAGGAAATGTAAATGGAAAGTGATGACCACAAATGCTCGCAGTCTAGGCAACAAAGTTCATGACCTTCAAGCCCTGATGTTGGAGGCAGACTTCGACGTTGTTGCAATCACACAGACATGGCTCAATGGTTGCAAACATACCAGGCTATAATCTGTTTAGGAAGGATAGAGAGGGTCGAAAAGGTGGAGGAGTAGCTCTGTATGTGAGAAATGATATCACGGCGACCGAAACGACAGGGACCTGGGGAAAAGAAGAAGCGATATGGATCACCCTAAAAAGAGAGGATAGACCTCTGTCCACATGGGTGTTGTCTACAGACCTCCAACACAATTGGAGGAATTAGATAAAGACCTGATCGCAGATATTCAAAAGTTGGGAAACAAGAGAGAGGTGCTGTTGCCGGGAGATTTCAATCTGCCGGATGTAGATTGGAAGATTCCGTCTGCGGAATCGGAAAGAAGCAGAGAGATCGTGGATGCTTTCCAAAGTGTTTCGCTCAGACAAATGGTGAGGGAATCCACGAGGGAGGGAGCGACACTGGATCTGGTGCTCACAAATGGGGATAGCGTGTCAAATGTCCGAGTGGGTGCCCACCTGGGCAGCAGTGACCATCAAACGGTTTGGTTTGATATAACAGCTAAAGTGGAGAGCGGCCATTCAAAACTCAAACTCCTGGATTTCAAGAGTGCTGACTTTAGTAAAATGGGGGAATACCTGAGGAAGGAGATGGTGGCTGGGAGGAAGTACGAGAAGTGGAAGGACAGTGGTCCAAGCTGAAAGAAGCTATAAATAGGGCCACGAACCTTTATGTAAGGAAAGTAAATAAAAGCAAGAGAAAAAGGAAACCGATATGGTTCTCCAAGCAATGCCCTCCCGTGGGAGGTGGTGGAAATGAAAACGGTAACAGAATTCAAACATGCGTGGGATAAGCATAAAGGTATCCTGTGCCAAAGGAATGGATACTCAGGAGCTTAGTCAAGATCGGGAGGCGGGGCTGGTGGTAGGGAGGCGGGGATAGTGCTGGGAAGACTTATACGGTCCTGTGCCAGAGCCGGTGGTGGGAAGCGGGACTGGTGGTTGGGAGGCGGGGATAGTGCTGGGCAGACCTGTACGGTCTGTGCCAGAGCCGGTGGTTGGGAGGCAGAGCTGGTGGTTGGGAGGCGGGGATAGTGCTGGGCAGACTTATACTGGTCTGTGACCTGAAGAGCACAGGTACAAATCAAAGTAGGGTATACACAAAAAGTAGCACATATGAGTTATCTTGTTGGGCAGACTGGATGGACCGTGCAGGTCTTTTTCTGCCGTCATCTACTATGTTACTATGTAAAATAAGGCTAAAGAGTTAGCGTTCCAGAAAATACAGAAAAACTCAAGAAGAGGAACACGGGGAGGAATACCGGATGAAACTGAAAGAAGCCAAGAGAGAGATACGTCTGGCAAAAGCGCAAGCGGAAGAACAAATGGCTAGAAATGTAAGGAGGGTGGCAAAAATTTCTTCAGGTATATTAGTGAAAGGAGAATGACTAAAAAGGGAATTGTAGAGACTAAAAGATACTGAGAACCGCTATGTAGATAATGATGAAGAAAAAGCAAATTTGCTAAATAATACTTTTTGTTCTGTTTCACAGAAGAAAATCCTGGAGAAGGACCGCGATGGACTGCAAAAAGTACAAATGAGAATGAATGGATAGAGCCAAACCGTTCACGGAAGGAGAGTGGGTATGAACAACTTGAAAAGCTAAGGTGGACAAAGCCATGGGACCGGACGGGATCCACCCCAGGATACTGAGGGAGCTCAGGGAGGTTCTGACGGGTCCTCTTAAATATTTGTTTAATAAGTCCTTGCAGACGGGAGAGGTTACGAGGGACTGGAGAATGGCGGATGTGGTCCCCTCTTCACAAAAGTGGGATAGGGAAGTAGCTGGAAACTACAGGCAGGTAGCTCACTTCAGTTATTGGAAAGGTAATGGAACAATGCTGAAGGAAAGGATGTGAATTTCCTGGAAGCCATAAGTTGCAAGATCCGAAACAACATGGTTTTACCAAAGGGAAATCGTGCCAAACGAATCTCATTGAATTCTTTGATTGGGTGACAGGAGAATTAAATCAGGGAGGGAGCTATAGACGTAATCTACTTAGATTTCAGCAAGCTTTGACACGGTTTCCCACAGGAGGCCTCTTAAATAAACTGGATGGGCTGAAGATAGACCCGACAGTGGTGAACTGGATTAGGAACTGGTTGACGGACAGACTGCCAGAGTGTGGGTGGTGAATGGAATTCGCTCGGAGGAGGGAAAGGTGAGTAGTGGAGTGCCTCAGGGATCAGTGCTGGGGTCGATTCTGTTCAATATATTTGTGAGTGACATTGCCGAAGGTTAGAAGGGAAAGTTTGCCTATTTGCGGATGATACTAAGATTGTAACAGAGTAAACACCTGGGAGGCGAGTGGAAAGCATGAAAGGGATCTGAGGAAGCTAGAAGAATGGTCTAAGGTTTGGCAATTAAAATTCAATGCGAAAAAAATGCAAAGTGATGCACTTAGGGAAGAGAAATCCACAGGAGACGTATGTGTTAAGCGGTGAGAGTCTGATAAGTACGGATGGGGAGAGGGATCTTGGGGTGATAGTATCTGAGGATCTGAAGGCGACGAAACAGTGTGACAAGGCGGGTGGCCGTAGCGAGAAGGTTTGCTAGGCTGTATAGAGAGAGGTGTGACCAGCAGAAGAAAGGAGGTTTTAATGCCCCTGTATAAGACGTTGGTGAGGCCTCACCTGGAGTATTGTGTTCAGTTTTGGAGGCCGTACCTTGCGAAGGATGTTAAAAAAAGGAAGCGATGCAAAGGAAAAGCTACGAGGATGGTTTGGGAGTTGGTTCCAAGACGTATGAAGAGAGACTTGCTGACCTGAACATGCATACTCTGGAGGAAAGGAGAAACAGGGGTGATATGATACAGACGTTCAATATTTGAAAGGTATTAATCCGCAAACGAATCTTTTCCAGAGATGCGAAGGCGGTAGAACGAGGAGGACATGAAATGAGATTGGAAGGGGGACAGACTCAGGAAAAATGCAGGAAGTACTTTTTCACGGAGAGAGTGGGGGATACTTGGAATGCCCTCCCGCCGGGGACGGTGGGGTGGAGATGAAAACGGTAAACAGAATTCAAAACAAGTGTGGGATAAACATAAAGGAATCCTGTTCAGAAGGAATGTATCTTGGGAGCTTAGCCGAGTTTGGGTGGCAGAGCCGGTGGTGGGAGGCAGGGATAGTGCTGGGCAGACTTATACAGTCGGTGCCAGAGCTGGTGGTGGGAGGCGGGCTGGAGTGGTTGGGAGGCGGAGATAGTGCTGGCCAGACTTATACGGTCCTGTGCCAGAGCTGGTGGTGGGAGGCAGGGATAGTGCTGGGCAGACTTATACAGTCTGTGCAAGAGCTGGTGTGGGAGGCGGGGGCTGGTGGTTGGGAGGCGGAGATAGTGCTGGCCAGACTTATACGGTCGTGCCCTTGAAGAGAACAGGTACAAATAAAAGTAGCACATGTGGGTTTGTCTTGGTTGGGCGGACTGGATGGACCGTGCAGGTCTTTTTCTGCCGTCATCTACTATGTTACCTAGCTACGCCCCTGATACATCCATAACATAATATATACTGCCACTACGTGAATGACTCGACAGCACTGTGTTTCGGCACAAAGCGGCTGCCTCAGGAGTCTTGCGGGGAATATCCAATACTGAAAAATAAACTGCTCCAAAAGTAAGTGGATACCAGAGACCGTGCACACGAAAGATGTACTAAACAGTAATGCATCCACAAGATACCCTTCAATGGGAAAAAATGGAGTCCCACAATACATTTCTCTTTCACCCTTCTTGTTTCACTTCTCCTCTTTTCTTCCCCTCTTTCTCTCCTTCTCCCTCTAAAAAAAGGCATTCGCTCACTTTTATTTCCTCTCAACGTCACCTGCCCTGTCACTCTTCAGTCCAGGGCACTTTCCCCTTGCATTTTGTTTCAAACTCCACCCCTTGGGCTGAGCTTCTTCCTATCCGGGAACCAGAGTTGCCAATTGGCAGTATTCCCACCAAATTTGCCTGCAAGTTGTTTTTTTTTTTTTTTTTAATCGCGGGTCGTGTTTTATTTTGGGCGTTTTTTAATTCCTGCGGCCATGGGTTGGGCGCTTTTTTCGCCACCATGGCCGCAAGTTGGGCGCTCTTCTGCTCACCCTTTCTATTGGTCCTAATTGGACCAACAGGAGGTCGAGGGAGGCGGGATCCGGCCCTTCTACAAATGGCTGCCCAAACGCTTGCTCCCGTTGTGACTCGTGACTCATGGTGGTGTTGGTGGCTGGCCGGCCAGAGACTGTGGACTGTGCCTGGCGTGGGCCAGCTGTAAGTAGCTGCTAGTGTCTGGGCCGGGCTGTGGAGGGATGGGAGGGGAGCTTTAAATAAATTACTAGCTAACCTAGGGAAGGGGCTCCTGCCCTTCTCCACACCTCCAGCTCCAGAAAGGAAGGGAAGAGGGGAAGGAGAATGTAAAGAGAGGTCAGGAAGTTAGAGAGTCCTAAAGGAGCAGTTGCAGTGTGAGGAGAGGAGAATCAGGAAGAAGAGCCTTCTGTATGTGGCATTGCCAGGCACTGCATCCCCTGCTGCCCACCTCCTGCCACTGGGGAGGGAATCAGGAAGAAGAGCAGCAGCTGCTGTGTGAGGGGAGGAGAATGAGGAAGAAGAGTCTGAGGGGCTACAGGAGGGAATGGATTGAGCAGTGCCAGGCTAATTTCTTCTGTGTGTGTGTGGCATTACCTGGCACTGCATCCCCTGCTGCCCACCTCCTGCCACTGCGGGGAGGAGAATCAGGAAGAAGAGCAGCAGCTGCTGTGTGAGGGGAGGAGAATGAGGAAGAAGAGTCTGAGGGGCTACAGGAGGGAATGGATTGAGCAGTGCCAGGCTCATTTCTTCTTGTGTGTGTGTGGCATTGCCTGGCACTGCATCCCCTGCTGCCCACCTCCTGCCAGTCTCCTACCTGCTCAGCCCAAACCCCAAGAGCCATTCTCCTGCCCTTCATCCCTGGAGTCAGATCTGGGCTTTGTTGGGTCAGTGCTGGGAAATGGGAATCAGAGAGAAGCAGGAAGGAACCCCTGGATCATTAGGACCACCCTAGGTGGAATCTGACAAATCACAGTGTCAGAGGGGCGGGATCTTAGTCTTCTCTCCCCTGCCTGTCTTGTGACCAATCAATGGAAGGGGCGTGGTCTCCCGCTCATGCTGTGTTCTCAATCTAACCTCCTTGTTCTCAATCTACCCTGCTTGTGAGTGACATCATCATAGTCTCTTCCTGGGCTGCACGTGCAGGGAGTGAGAGCAGAGAGAGGCAGCACCAACTCCCTCTTTATCTTGAGACACATCAGCTGCTGCCACCTGTGGCCGGATGTTTCACTCAGATGCTGCAGAGAAAACAGTTTCCAGGGCTGCCGGTCTCCTACCTGCTCAGCACAAGCCCCAAGAGCCATCCTCCTGCCCTTCATCCCTGGGGAGAAGCAGGAAAGAACCCCTGGACCATTAGGACCGCCCTAGGTGGAATCTGACAAATCACAGTGTCAGAGGGGCGGGATCTTAGTCTCCTCTCCCCTGCCTCACAAATGTTTTGACCAATCATGGAAGGGGCGTGGTCTCCCTCATGCTGTGTTCTCAATCTAACCTTCTTATGAGTGACATCATAGAGTCTCTTCCTGGGCTGCACTGCAGGAGAGTGAGAGCAGAGAGAGCAGCACCAACTCCCTCTTTATCTTGAGACACATCTGCTGCTGCCACCTGTGGCCGGATGTTTCACTCAGATGCTGCAGAAAACCAGTTTCCAGGGCTGCACCAAGAGGACAGTAACAGCACTGCATCCCCTACTGCCTGCTCAGCACAAACCCCAAGAGCCATCCTCCTGTCCTTCTCCAGAGCTCCAGTTCCTCGTGTGCAGGATGAGAAGTATCTTTCTCAATGGACTCTGGCCGAGCTAACTCCTCCCCACAAGGAGGTTCAAGAAAACAGGAGACGGGGATGGGATGACGTCAAAAAGTTGAAGCCACTTAAGTTGGTTTGTTTCTCCTCCCCCGACGCAGCCGTCATTCAAGTTCACTCAAAGCAAAACAAGGCTAAAGCTGTTTCAATTGTATAGGCAATGCCTTATAAGAAAAGAAATTGCAATTGAATATCACTAAAATAGCTTCAAACATTATTCTAGCTGGAAGAAACAGCAATTATAACTTTGTATTTTGTGCTCATTTTTCTACACTAAAACTAAATAAATACACCGTATACAATACAGATGGCCAAATTTCAGTGAGGATATCTTGTTTCCTGATGGGTTCATCTTAAATGTTGTTGTAATTTGCCTTGGGAAGCCGGATGTTGTAATGATGATGGAATATATTGAAATTATATGGAAGTTGAATTAAACTCTCCTTTCATTGGGGCACATGGATTCACATCTTCATCTGTTTTGTACAAGTTTACCTTTTAGTTCAAGCTTCTCCTATTAACCTACAAATGCACTCGATCTGCAGCCCCTCCTTACCTCTCTACCCTCATCTCCCCTTACGTTCCTACCCGTAACCTCCGCTCTCAAGACAAATCTCTCCTCTCAGTACCCTTCTCCACCACCGCCAAACTCCAGGCTCCGCCCTTTCTACCTCGCCTCACCCATGCCTGGAATAAACTCCCTGAGCCCATACGCCAGGCCCCCTCCCTGCCCATCTTCAAATCCTTACTCAAAGCCCACCTCTTCAATGTCGCTTTCGGCACCTAACCACCATACCACTATTCAGGAAATCTAGACTGCTCCAACTTGACATTTTGCCCATTAGATTGTAAGCTCTTTTGAGCAGTGGCATACCAAGGGGGGGGGGGGGGGGGGGGAGACGGTGGGGGTGGTCCGCCCCGGGTTCACGCCGCTGGGGGGTGCCGCGGCGCGCGCCTGCTCCAAATTCGCTAAACTTCGATGCTCGTTCGCTGCAGCTCCCTCTGCCCCGAAACAGGTTACTTCCTGTTCCGGGGCAGAGGGAGCTGCAGCGAAGCGAAGTTTAGCGAACTTGGAGCAGGCACGCACCACGGCACCCCCCCCCCAGCGGCGTGCACCCGGGGGGTGTCATTTTGCTAGAGGGGGGAAGGTGTCATTTAGCGGGGGAGAGGGCGCGATGCACCTGGGGGGGGGGGGGGGTTGGGCACATCGGCGGTCCGCCCGGGTGCCATCCAGGCAAGGAACGCCACTGCTTTTGAGCAGGGATTGTCCTTTTTGTTAAACTGTACAGCGCTGCATAACCCTAGTAGTGCCTCTAGAAATATTAAGTAGATACACAAATTGATTATTCTGTTGTGGGGACAAGTGGTTTTATACATCCAATAAAAATATTTGTTTCCTTCAGTCTCTTTTGTATAAACTTATGGGTATAAGCCCCTAATGCAGCACCATTGGTTTTCTTATTATTTATCCTCTGTGATAAACTTATACTCTGCAAAACTGAAAACTCTCTCTCTATCTGGTCAATAATAAAGGAGCTCATTCTGAACACTGTCCACCTAAAAGGTTGTTTTGTGGCTGTACATGAAGAATTGTGATATTGAATAAATAAGTGTATGTTTGTGTCCCTAGTCATGCATCCAAAGTTTATATAATCCTTTCAAGAAATTCAGTTAATCTTTGAACTTATTAGTGGAACATAACCCAGAGGCATGGTGGTATGGTCACATTTTTCAATATGGTAATATACTTGGGCCCAGCTAAAGAACAGATTATTTTGAGTTAGTCTTCACTGGACCAAACTTGTTTTCCTTGTGCTATCAGAGATAATGACATGCAAATTTAAGCACGCAATTATCTCTGAATCATGGGGTAGAAAGTGCGGGAGAATTGTGCCTGAGCATGCGCTCAGCACAATCTCCCGCACTTGTTTGACAGGTCTGGGCTGTCAAAAGCCCAGACCTCTCAACACAGGGGCTGGAGGTCCATGGGACCACCAGACTCCAACTACCCCTGCTCCGAGCAAGGCAAAGCGGAGGCTGGAGGTCCAGTGGGTCTTCAGTCCCCCCCTAACTCCCCTCAGCATTTCTAAAGGTCCCTGGTGGCCCAGTGGGTGACCGACCCCCCCCCCCCCCCCCCCCCCAGTGACAGAGGGGCTGGAGGTCTGCCGGACCTCCGGTCCCCCCGACACCTCCCTCCGACACAGTTCAGGGAAGACTGGAGATCCGGTGGGTCTCCAGCCCCCCCAACCCCCCAGCATTAACAAGGGGTCCCTGGTGGTCCAGTGTTAACCCCCTACCCCCTACCTTGAGTGGGAGGAGGGAGGTAGCCTGTCTCCCTCCTCTTCCTTCGACCGCCGCCTGCAAAATGGTGGCGCCCACTCCGGCCCAGTGTATCCTGGGATGCATTGGGCAGGGCTTCACACCATATAAGTTCCCGGCCCACCAGAAAGAGGAAGTTGCATCAGAGGAGGCAGGCTGGCCGCAGAAGAGGGAGGAGGCCTGCACCAGCCGGAAGGAATATCTTCAACACTGCTGGCAAGACAGGCGAGGCTCGTGGTGCACCTGTGGGCTTGAAAAATTAGAGGTGCTGGGCCCACAGAAGGTGGGGGGGATGCCTGAGAAGGAGGCACAGCAATGCTGGACCCGGGGGAGGGAGCATGCACATGGCAGGAGGCCTCTCCAAGGAGGTTCCATGAGGCTCACGGCGCGCCGGGGGATGAGGGTTTGGACAGTGGGAGATACCAGGCTCCTGATAAAAGCAGAGCATAACCACAGGGGTGCGGAGCAGAGCAAATGAGTGTGACACATATTTAGGCATGTGAACTGGAGAAGGGGCCTAAATGAGTGTGAATTGGTATATCTGCACTTATGATTGTAGAATGGATGGTGTAAATGCTTGCACAATTTGTCCATTAGATTGTAAGCTCCTTGAGCAGGGGACTGTCCTTCTATGTTAAATTGTACAGCGCTGCGTAACCCTAGTAGCGCTTTAGAAATGTCAAGTAGTAGTAGTAGTAAGTGTACGCAGTTGGTACTTAACTGCAGCTATTCTGTAACCCACATCCATAAGTGCTAGCAGGGCTGCTGAGGAGGGGGAGCCAGGATTCCCTTAAACCCATACTTCAAGGAGAGCCTGGTGCCGAGACCCATGGTAGCAGAAAAACATTTGGTGCATTTACGCAGGTACGGGGGCAAAACCCGTACCTGGCTCTGTCCTTTCCTGGTTCTCTTCCTACCTCTCCCTCCGCACCTTTAGTGATCACTCTGGTGGATCCTCTTCTACTTCTATCCCTCTGCCTGTCGGCGTACCTCAGGGTTCTGTTCTTGGTCCCCTCCTCTTTTCTATCTACACTTCTTCCCTTGGTCATTAATCTCATCCCATGGCTTTTCCTACCATCTCTATGCTGATGACTCCCAAATCTACCTTTCTACCCCTGATATCTCACCTTGCATCCAAACCAAAGTTTCAGCGTGCTTGTCTGACATTGCTGTCTGGATGTCTCAATGCCACCTGAAATTAAATATGACCAAAACCGAGCTTCTCATTTCCCCCCCCAAACCCACCTCCCCACTCCCCCCATTTTCTATTTCTGTTGATGGCTCTCTCATTCTCCCTGTCTCCTCAGCTCGAAACCTTGGGGTCATCTTTGACTCTTCTCTCTCCTTCTCTGCTCATATCCAGCAGATTGCCAAGACCTGTCGTTTCTTTCTTACAACATCCGTAAAATCTGCCCCTTTCTTTCCGAGCACTCTACCAAAACCCTCATCCACACTCTTGTCACCTCTCGTTTAGACTACTGCAATCTGCTTCTTGCTGGCCTCCCACTTAGTCACCTCTCCCCTCTCCCCTCTCCAGTCGGTTCAAAACTCTGCTGCCCGTCTCGTCTTACGCCAGGTTCGCTTTACTCATACTACCCCTATCCTCAAGTCGCTTCACTGGCTCCCTATCCGTTTTCGCATCCTGTTCAAACTTCTTCTACTAACCTATAAATGTACTCACTCTGCTGCTCCCCAGTATCTCTCCACACTCGTCCTTCCCTACACCCCTTCCCGTACACTCCGCTCCATGGATAAATCCTTCTTATCTGTTCCCTTCTCCACTACTGCCAACTCCAGACTTCGCGCCTTCTGTCTCGCTGCACCCTACGCCTGGAATAAACTTCCTGAGCCCCTACGTCTTGCCCCATCCTTGGCCACCTTTAAATCTAGACTGAAAGCCCACCTCTTTAACATTGCTTTTGACTCATAACCACTTGTAACCACTCGCCTCCACCTACCCATTTCTGGTCAAGATGGCCGCCAGGTAGGAAGCTCCGCGACGAGCTCCGTGGGTTCCTAGGAATAGGACTTATCCGCGCCATCTTGTCCATTCGAAGGAGGAAGGAGCTGCCATCGGTGGTGAGCTGCGACGGCGTCATTGGTCTCCGGCACAGGTGGACGGTCCGGGTCGACTGTGGCTGCCTGTCGTCTGCCTGCCGCGTGGCTGCGGCCTGCCCCCCACTGTCGCCCGGCTGCTCGGGGCTCCCGCGGTCTCTCTGCCTCGGCCCGTGCAGTCCTTACCTCTCAACCCTCATCTCCCCTTACGTTCCTACCTGTAACCTCCGCTCTCAAGACAAATCCCTCCTTTCAGTACCCTTCTCCACCACCGCCAACTCCAGGCTCCGCCCTTTCTGCCTCGCCTCACCCCACGCATGGAACAAACTCCCCGAGCCCATACACCAGGCCCCCTCCCTGCCCATCTTCAAATCTCTGCTTAAAGCCCACCTCTTCAAGGTCGCCTTCGGCACCTAACCTCTACACCTCTACCCAAGAAATCTAGACTGCCCCAACTTGACATTTCGTTCTTTAGATTGTAAGCTCCTTTGAGCAGGGACCGTCCTTTTTTGTTTATTTTGTACAGCGCTGCGTAACCCTAGTAGCGCTCTAGAAATGTTAAGTAGTAGTAGTACCCTCCTCTCTTCCTTCCCGTACACATTAATTGATTTGATTTGCTTACTTTATTTTTGTCTATTAGATTGTAAGCTCTTTGAGCAGGAACTGTCTTTCTTCTATGTTTGTGCAGTGCTGCGTACGCCTTGTAGCGCTATAGAAATGCTAAATAGTAGTAGTAGTATCTCCCCATGAGAATGGTAAAAAGCCTTGCTCCTACGGTTAAAAAAACAAATGCAATTACCACTCCCGCAGGTCCAGCATCTGCCTTCCTCCCCACCTCCTGCCATGGTACCTCTAGCCTACAGAGCCACCAACAACAATCCCCACAGGCCTGCTCTGGGGCCTTCCCTCTGCCGGGTCCCGCCTTCTGATGCAACTTCCTGTTTTTGAGGAAGTTGCATCACAAGACAAAGTGTCGGACTCGTGGGGGGGGGGGTCGCTGAAGGGAAGGGAGAGAGATGGTGGACTACAGTGGGGGGGGGGGGGGTGGAGAGGGGGGCTGGACCAAGGAGGTTTGATAACAGAAGATAGCAGGTGGGCTGAAGCCAGTAGGCGGAGCTTGTTGCCCTATCAATTTTATTGATTTGGGTATACCAAGATCGCAGAGGCTGCATTGGGGAGAATTAAAACCTCCTTGGGTGGACTGGGTGGAGACTGTCTTCAGCCTTATGACATCATGCCATTCCCTTGGCTGGAGGGAAGGGAGAGAGACGGGGCAGGCCCCTTAACATTTTTTTTGCCTCTCTGCGGCCATGAGTGCTAGGCCCGTCCCTGACCCATCCATGTGCCCCTTGTAGTTGCGTGCTATAGCTTTTGTGTGCACAATTTAAGAATACCGACCAATGGCGTCATGCACATAACTGCTAATTAATGCCAATTAATAGAAGTCAAGTATTGGTCATTAACATCAATTAACGGCTCATTATGAAATTTGAACATACATACACTTTTTCACAAGTAAAACAGGATTACATGCATATGAATGGGATCCCGTGAAATTTGTGTGAAAAAAACCAGCACAGCGGGCCTTCAAGACTGGACTAGACAATGGTTCTTTATTCAAAGACCCGACACGGGTCGTGTTTCGGCGTCACAGCACCTGCGTTAGGGGTCTGTCTCAAATGCAAAACCAATTTCAAATGGTGCCGTGAAAACACAAAATTCGGATGATGCCTTTTAAAGCAAATCACCTCGTACTGCTTCACTGTTATCGGTTAGGCAGGGGATGGTTCATTAGTAGAGACTGTCAAATGCTAAGTGCCGATGAACATCCCCCGATAGCCCAGGGCCATCCAGTTAAACAGCCAGGAACCTCTCCTGACTGTTTAAATATCGGGGCCAGTATGTTTTTCTGTCCATAGAATTTAATTGGGTAAGAATAGGCATTCTAGGTCAGATCAATGGTCCTTCTAGCCCAGTATTCTGCTTCCAGAAGTGGCCAAGCCAGGTCACAAGTAGCTGACAGAACCCCAAATAGTAGCAACATTTCATGCTCCCAAGCCCAGGGCAAGAAGTGGCTTCCCTATGTCTGTCTCAATTGTACATTATGGACTTTCCTCCAGGAATTTGTCCAAACCTTAAAAAACCCAGATACGCTAACCGCTCATACCACATCCTCCGGCAAGGAGCTCCAGAGCTTAACTATTCGTTGAGTGAAAAAATATTTCCTCCTATTTGTTCTTAAAGTATTTCCATGTAACTTCCTTGAGTGTCCCCTAGTCTTTGTACTTTTGGAATGAATAAAAAATCGATTTACTTCTACTCGTTCTACACCACTCAGGATTTTGTAGACCTCAATAATATCTCCCCTCATCTGTCTCTTTTTCCAAGCTGAAGAGCCCTAATCTTTCCTCATATGGGAGCAGTTCCATCCCCTCTATCCTTTTGAATGCTCTTCTTTTGAACCTTTTCTAATTCCACTACATCTTTTTTGAGATACGGCGACCAGAACTGAACACAATACTCAAGGTGAGGTCACACCATGGAGAGATACAGAGACATTATAATATTCTTTTTCTTATTTTCTGTCCCTTTCCTACTAATTCCTACCTTCTGTTTGCTTTTTTGGCCACCACCACACACTGGGCTGAAGACTCAAGCGTACTATCTACAATGGAACCTAGATCTTTTTCTACGTCCTCTGATAAGAGAGTGTTCCTGGTCTAAATTCACAACAGCCCGTTTTTTGATTGGTCCTTTAGACATGATTCATCTTAGTCAAACCATGGCCCCCTTGTCCTGAGCAGCTGTTGGCTGTGTTTATATCTGTTATGGTCATAAAAGTTGTGCAGATCCATTACTTAATGGAATAACCCCATCAGGGTTCTTCATAATTACTGCGTGGCCATTCTAGGGGATCCACAGGTCCCCTGGTACCCTGAAATTTGCCTTCCTTGCCTCCCTGCTCCATGAGTTGTTTATTTTCTTACATCACTTCCTTGAAGCAGCAACTCCACAGACTGCACAAGAAAAGGCATCACGCGGACGACTAATGCAGAAGGCCTGCCACTTTCATCCCCTCTGTTAGAAATGGGTTCTAGATAACCTGAGAACCTATACAAAGAAAGAACTTTCACAAACAAATTTGTGAAGCAAGTCTTCATTAATTCATTTATTATTTTGAAATACAATCTTGCAAGAATGGGTGTCTCTTATAGTAAGCAGGCACACACATCCCTTAATTCTTACAGCTTATATTCCTTTCGCTTGTAACATAGGTTTCTGCCCCTAAATTCATTATTGGATATTGATTTAATCTCTACAACCTTACATTAGTACTAATCATCATATGTCAACCACCCCCCCCTCCCCCCGCCTTTATTATGTTCCCTTTCTTTTTTATTTTGAAAACTGAAAATTTTCCAGTTACAGAATCTCTATTTCTGGTGTTATGTTGCATGTGTCCACTGTTTGGTAGTTTTTATGCTTGGTTTACATTCTCTTATCTCAGCCTCAGACCTTTGTGTCCTGAGGACTTACATAAGTTTCTGCATCAGTAGTTTCAAACATGGTAGGCTTCGTTCCCAACCCCCCACCCAGGGGCGTAGCCAGATAGCAGATTTTGGGTGGGCCTAGGCAAGAAGTGGGTGGGCACCAAATGTTCTCTCCCACCCCTACACCAAAAAAATATATCAGCTGGTGGGAAAATGCTTCTCTCCAGTCTCCAACTTGGTAGTCTGCAGCAGGCATGCGCTGAAAACTGAGCATGCAAAGGTGCCAGTATTGTGGAGAGCAGCATTTTCATGACCATGTGCTACTGTTGGATGGGCCTGAGCCCTAGGTGGGTGGGCCCTGGCCCACCCAGGCTCACCTGTGGCTACGCCACTGCCCCCACCTACTGGTTATAGCTTATCTTGCTTTTCACACTGTTTGTTAGCTAGCAACTCACTGTCTTCCAAACTGCCAACATTTTCCAGTTCCTTCTTTTAAGCAACCTAAAATATTTATTTAAAAATGTTATATTAATTCTTTATTTCTATGTATTAATGCGGTGGTCCTTGTTAGAAAGGGCCTGCAATATTAGCACACACACACTTACACTAGTCACACCATTTATCCCCAAAGATTTCCCTTCTAAAGGGGATATAAGCTATGTATTTCACTTTTGCAATTTTGTTACATGAAAAAGAAAAAAAAATTATATATATATATATGCCTGTGCTGGTTCCAATTTCAAAATGGCTGCTGGAACTTCCTGTGGCAGTCTCACAAGGCCTATTGCAGGAAGTCCTGGAAGCCATTTTATTTATTTATTTATTTAATTTATTTAGATTTTGCTCATACCTTTTTCAGCAGTTCTGTAGGGGGATGGAAGGGGGAAGGGAGTGGAGAGGTATTAATGGTAATTGGCTTTTGGTTGGAAGAGGAATTTAGGGGAGGGGTTGGGGTGGCAGTTACTGGGGTTAAAGGAAAAGGGATGCTGAACTTGTTGAACACGGTACCCTCAGGTTGTGTTGATGTTTGATTGCACTTGTTGGGTGAGGGGCATATGTTATGACACGGCAGCAATAAAAATACTGAAAACTTCATATAAAGAAGGAAGCAGCAGGCAGCAGGAGATTAAGAAACGACTGCGGTTATTCAGTCAGATAATTACAGTTGGAAAGCTATTGGAGTACAGAAGTAGCCTAGTGGTTAGTGCAGTGGACTTTGATCCTGGGGAACTAGGTTCGATTCCCACTGCAGCTCCTTGTGACTCTGGGTAAATTCACTTAACCCTCCATTGCCCCTGGTACAAAATAAGTACCTGAATATATGTAAACCGCTTTGAATGTAGTTGCAAGAACCTCAGAAAGGCGGTATATCAAGATTCCACATGGAATGTTGCTATTCCACTAGCCCCCTCCCTACCCATCTTCAAATCCTTGCTCAAAGCCCACCTCTTCAATGTTGCTTTCGGCACCTAACCTATATACCTTTCAGGAAATCTAGACTGCCCCTATTTGACTGACTGTACATTTGTCCTTTAGATTGTAAGCTCCTTTGAGCAGGGACTGTCCTTCTATGTTAAATTGTACAGCGCTGCGTAACCCTAGTAGCGCTTTAGAAATGTCAAGTAGTAGTATGTAGAAGCCTGCTCTACGTGCAGGACGTGACACTCACAGAGACAGAAGCCTGCGCGGCCGCATTGGTGATCTGCAAGGGCAGCCTTCTACATGGAATGTTGCTAGTGGAGGAGTAACCTAGTGGTTAGTGCAGCGGACTCTGATCCTGGGGAACTGAGTTCGATTCCTACTGCAGCTACTTGTGACTGTGGGCAAGTCACTTAACCCTCCATTGCCCCAGGTACAAAAATAAGTACCTGAATATATGTAAACCGCTTTGAATGTAGTTGCAAAAACCTCAGAAAGGCGGTATATCAAGTCCCATTTCCCATTACAGGAAATGTGTTTAAAATGTTGAACATAAAACAGAGGGGTGGGGATAAAATGTTAAAAAGCTTGATGATAGAATGTATTATTTTGTCTTTATTGAGTACATGTTCATATTTGACTCTTTGTGTATTTATCTTGTGGATGTGTTTCTTTTGTACCGTCTTCAGTAAAGAAAACGTTGAAACATAAAACGCTTATATTTAGCTGCACAAAACAGACGCCAATGCGTGCTTCACGTTGGGGTTTTACCAGGCGCAGAGGAGCTGAGCTTAACGCTGAACTCTTCTGCGCACGCGCCAAGCACAATCCTTCTGCGCCAAAAACCTGAACTCCCAAATGCTCAAAGCTATGAGCGCGCCTATATTTGCATCTCATTAGCTTTTGAACATTAGGGCACTGTTCTTCTGCGCGGTTCCGGCGCTATTCAGAAAAGCGCCGGAGTGTTGATCATCGGCCCCCGAGTTACAGAACGAGGGGAATAGAGTGTATTCTGTAAGAAGCACGCACACTGTTATCACAAAATGACATCTCATCGCAAACGACAGCCTCTCTCTACAATCTAAATATATAATTTTTATCAGTTTTCCAATACTTTCTGTGAACCATCTCATCCATAATCTATCAATCTCTCACCCCCCCCCCCCCCCTCTCTTTAACCATTTCTCGTATTGATTATCTTTTCCCCTGTGGTTCCTCAAGTGACTTTTCAGATATGTTCGCTAATGAAGTTTTTGTCAAACTAAGTGCATTTATGTTTAAACTTTTTTTTTTTTTTATTGAAATCATGTTGTGATACAGAAAACAAAAACTCAATTAAACATACAATTGCAGTAACAATCAACCACAAAAGCGGATTTGCTTAATAGTACCACATCTAGTTTTATCTTTCTCCCCTCTAAACCCCACCCAAGCTATTCAACTAACACCCAACTCAAGCCTTGAGATAACTTCAACCCTCCTCCCTCCCCCAAACTAAGTACATTTAACGATTTCTCTCGGAGGCAATCCGGCCGATATTCAGTCGCCAGCGGTGTTTTCCTGATCGTCTCCAGCATTACTCCCCGATTTTCAATTCCAGGCCCAGTCCGGGCTTCGGCTTTGAATATCCAGGTTTTTTGTTTTTTTTTTTGAGCCAGCGAACACATAGCCGGTAACATCAATATTCAGCCCCCTCTCCGCATAAGCCAAACCGCTTATAGATAGGACCTGCTATTTATGTGGCCTGATTTAATCAGCTTACTTATGCAGTGAGGGGCAGAATAGCAGCACTTAACCCAACTCCGCCACTGGGATGCCCATGTCAGCCGCTTTTGAATACAGCGCCAACCGGTCATTTTCAGCGGATACGGTCATTTTCAGCGGATAGCCGCGACCAAGCAATTTAACCGGTTGGCGTCCCTTTCTGGCCGGTTAAATCGTTTTGAATATCATCTGGAACGTCTCCAAATGAGTTAGTTTTACAAATGACATTAATGGTCTTCACTGCCGTGCCAGGATACATGATATGATTCAGTCTCAAAATTCACCGCTCTTCATGTTGGTCCTTTGTGTTCCAGCTTGTGATTTTTCTACCAACTCTAGTCAGCCTCAGAAGATGTTTCCACGCGTGAAGTTGGCGGCTGGTGATAGCGCCTTTGGTGATGTTTGATAAGATCTTTGCGACTGAATCTTTGCCCACATTCTGGACATGGAAACGGTTTCTCTCCCGTGTGGACTCTCAGGTGTTTATCCAGGCCTTCCTTTCGTGAGAAAGCTTTATGGCATTCTGTGCATGGAAAGTCTCTCTCTCTCCAGTATGGGTTTTTTGATGCCTCCTTAGCTCTCTCCGGACCCTAAAACATCTTCCACATCAGAACACGGAAAAGGCCTTTCTCCTGTGTGAATTTTATGATGCGATCCTGAGATGTCCTTTTCAAAAACGAAACATTGTCCACATTCAGAACACGGAAAGGGACTTTCCTCCTGTGTGAATTTTATGATGCGCTCTGAGATGTCTTCTCAAAACGAAACATTGTCCACATTCAGTACAGTGAAACGGCTTCACACCCCGTGTGAATTTCTGGTGTTCGATTAAGCTGTCCCTCCGACTGAAGGTTTTCCCAACATTCAGTACACGCGAAACGTGTCTCTCCCTTGTGCACTCGCCTGTGTTTACCAGGTATTTTTTGTTGTGTGAAAGTTTTCCCCACATTCTGAGCATAGAAAAGGTTGTTTCTTTCTCTTTTAACACATTTCGCCTCATTATCTGCTTAGTATGAAATAAGACAGTAATCAAAATATTAGTGACTAGGAATCAGAATTTAATAAGTCAAACAGTAACCACATGGGATCTATGTACACAGAACACTGTCACTGCCATGTGGCTCATAAGATTCCCCCCCCCCCCCCCAAATCACCAACAGGTAGGCAGAATGCCCTGAGCAGGCTCATTACTGATGAG
Source organism: Microcaecilia unicolor (assembly GCF_901765095.1). Classification (NCBI taxonomy): domain Eukaryota; kingdom Metazoa; phylum Chordata; class Amphibia; order Gymnophiona; family Siphonopidae; genus Microcaecilia; species Microcaecilia unicolor. The sequence goes on along the minus strand of NC_044031.1, from coordinate 15,244,237 downwards.
ATGAATACGTGTCCTGTTTAAAGCCACAATTCTTTAACCACTATCACACTCAGGGTCACTGTTCCCTCTAAGCTGAGTGGGAGTCTCCACTTGCAGTCCTGCCAGTGGGTGGCGCTGTTTCACTATTACATTTTCAATAGTGAGGAACAGGCAAGCTATGCAGGGAACCTGCCTGTCCCTAGCCATTGAAAACACAATATTGAAGCATCACCCCCCTACTGGCAGCAATGCAGTTGGAGGACTCCCGTTCAGCTTGGAACAGTAGTAAGGGCAATAGTAGGGGGAGGAAAAGCAGCCTCAATACACAGTGCTATCTATACACAAGACAATGCAATTGAATACAAATAATACTCATACTAAACACACATAATACTATACTGTGCCTCCATGAGTATGGAGGCTGAACAAAGTTCATTTTTTCAATTCTATTAGTGCTCTGGGATGGATACCACCCAGTCCAGGTGATTTGCTACTCTTCAATTTGTCAAATTGTCCCATTACATCTTCTAGGTTTACAGAGATTTGTTTCAGTTTCTCTGACTGGTCAGCATTGAATCTGGCACCGGTATCTCTTCCTCATCTTCGTCGGTGAAGACCAAAGCAAAGGATGGTATTTTGAACAGCATCCATGCCTGGTGTACATTTTTGACCTTCGCAGCTGCTCCTCTAAGGTTTTTTTTTTTTCACTATTCTTCTCATGTTATCATTGTCCCCTTTTGAAAGTTAAATGCCAACGTATTGGATTCCCTGTGTGTCCTTACTCCAGAGCCGATATCAAATCTGATCATATTATGATCACTGTTATCAAGCGGCCCCAGCACCATTACCTCCCACACCAGATCATGCGCTCCACTAAGACTAGGTCTAGAATTTATCCTTCTCTTGTTGGCTCCTGTACCAGCTGCTCCAGAAAGCAGTCCTTGATTCATCAAGGAATTTTACCTCCCTAGCGTGCCCCAATGTTACATTTATCCAGTCAATATCAGGGTAATTAACATAGTAACATAGTAGATGATGACAGACAAAGACCTGTACGGTCCATCCAGTCCTGCCCAGCAAGATAAACTCATATGTGCTACTTTATGTGTATACCTGACCTTGATTTGTATCTGCCATTTTCAGGCACAGACCGTAGAAGTCTGCCCGCACTAGCCCCGGCTCCCCCCACCAATCTCCGCTAAGCTTCTAAGGATCCATTCCTTCGGAACAGGAATTCCTTTATGTTTATTCCACGCATTTTTGAATTCCGTTACCGTTTTCATCCCGCGGAGGGCATTCCAAGCATCCACCACTCTCTCCGTAAAAATACTTCCTGAATTTTTCTTGAGTCTGCCCCCCCTTCAATCCTAATTTCATTGCCTCTAGTTCTACCCGCCTTCCCAGCTACGGAAAGGTTCGTTTGGCGGATTAACACCTTTCAAATATTTGAACGTCTGTATCATATCACCCCTGTTTCTCCTTTCCTCCAGGGTATACATGTTCAGGTCAGCAAGTCTCTCCTCATACGGTCTTGTAACGCAATCCCATATCATTCTTGTAGCTTTTCTTTGCACCGGTTCAATTCTTTTTACATCCTTAGCAAGATACAGCCTCCAAAACTGACTCCAGGTGGGGTCTCACCAATGACTTATACAGGGGCATTAAAACCTCTTTTCTTCTGCTGGTCACACCTCTCTCTATACAGCCTAGCAACCTTCTAGCTACATATGGTAAAAAATAAAATAAAATCTTTCGGTGTCAACATAGTAACATGAGATTCAAAGGATAACTAAGGGGTCCTTTTACTAAGGTGCGCCGGAAAATGGCCTGCGCTGGTGTAGACGCGTGTATTGGACGTGCGCAGGTCCATTTTTCAGTGCACCTGCAAAAAAGGCCTTTTTATTTTGGCAGAAAATGGACATGCGACAAAATTAAATTGGCAAGCGTCCATTTTGGGCCCGAGACCTTACCGCCAGCCACTGACTTAGCAGTAAGGTCTCGTGCGTTAACTGGGCGGTAATCCTCAGCGCGTGTGCAATGCCAATTACCACCCGGTTAGCGCTGTGCACTGGAAAATTTTCCGGTGCGCATAAAAAATGAAATTACCACCCGGGCTGTGCGGTAGGCAGGCAGTAGCTCAAAACTGACACATTTAGGATGCACGTATGTGGGCTTAGTAAAAGGATCCCTTAGAGTCTAGTAGAATACCCAGAACTTTTATTGATAAAATGTCTGATTAATTCTAACATTGTTTTTTTCCTTCCGTAGCTGAATGACTAATCAGTAAAAATATTGTTATATCTGCATTTAACTTAAGTTTATGCCACAAGGATTAGTCCACTTCTCTGAAAATTCCCCATCTATTTTAAGATTTAAGGCTAATGTCTATTATTTTTAGCTATAAGCTATAAAGTTTTACTTCAGGTATACTGCATTATTTCCCATCCCCCATCTCTCTTTTCCTATCAGTCACATGAAGGAATTTCTGGCTGGTCACATGCTCTGATGGTGAAAATGTTGCTAAGGCAACTCAGATACCTGTATATCTTGTTACAAAAGTAATATACTGAAAAAGGTATGGCAAGGACACTAATTGCAAGCTTCCAGCACATATGAAAGACCCAATTACAAGTCTCCAGCACATATACAGCACCTATGATTGGTCCATGGTAGAGGAGAGGTGGATGCTCACCACAGCCTATAAAACCACGCTGCAGACAAAGAAACTTTGAAAAACTAGGCATGCTTGGAGAGACAGTTTCAGATTCGTCCAATGGCCTATGTTTTTTCCCGAAGGGGTTGCTGTCCCCCCTCCATATAAACTAGTTCCCTATATCTAAGAATCTTTCATTTATTCTTTCTTTCTCTTTGTTCTGCGACCTTTGTACGAGGAACAAACTCTTCTTCCTTCTTTTTCTCTTCTTTATATAATTAATCTAATTACTTATAATTACCAGAGGTACTGATGTTAGATTTTGTAAGTTTGTTATAACTTAAAACTGATATCTGATGCTGTGCTGGTGGGTGAGTAATTAAAGACTTTTAATTCTGATTCCGGGAAATTATAGACCGGTGAGTCTGACATCGGTGCCGGAGAAAATGGGAGAGGCTATTATTAAAAACAAAATTACAGAGCACATCCGAGGACATGGATTACTGAGACCGAGTCAGCACGGCTTTTGTGTGGGGAAATCTTGCCTGACCAATTTACTTCAATTCTTTGAAGGAGTAAACAAACATGTGGACAAAGGGGAGCCGGTTGATATTGTGTATCTGGATTTTCAAAAGGCGTTTGACAAGGTACCTCATGAAAGGTTAGAGGAAATTGGAGGGTCATGGGATAGAAGGAAATGTCCTATTGTGGATTAAAAACTGGTTGAAGGATAGGAAATAGAGAGGTGGGTTAAATGGGCAGTATTCACAATGGAGAAGGGTAGTTAGTGGGGTTCCTCAGGGGTCTGTGCTAGGACCGCTGCTTTTTAATATGTTTATAAATGATTTAGAGATGGGAGTGACTAGCGAGGTAATTAAATTTGCTGATGACATAAAGTTATTCAAAGTCGTTAACTTGCGACAGGATTGTGAAAAATTATAAAAGGACCTTACGAGACTGGGAGACTGGGCGGCTAAATGGCAGATGATGTTTAATGTGAGCAAGTGCAAGGTGATGCATGTGGGAAAAAAGAACCCGAATTATAGCTACGTCATGCAAGGTTCCACGTTAGGAGTTACGGACCAAGAAAGGGATCTGGGTGTCGTCGTCGATAACACACTGAAACCTTCTGCTCAGTGTGCTGCTGCGGCTAAGAAAGCGAATAGAATGTTGGGTATTATTAGGAAAGGTATGGAAAACAGGTGTGAGGATGTTATAATGCCGTTGTATCGCTCCATGGTGCGACCGCACCTTGAGTATTGTGTTCAATTCTGGTCGCCGCATCTCAAGAAAGATATAGTAGAATTGGAAAAGGTGCAGCGAAGGGCGACTAAAATGATAGCGGGGATGGGACGACTTCCCTATGAAGAAAGACTAAGGAGGTTAGGGCTTTTCAGCTTGGAGAAGAGACGGCTGAGGGGAGACATGATAGAGGCATATAAAATAATGAGTGGAGTGGAACAGGTGGATGTGCAGCGTCTGTTCACGCTTTCCAAAAATACTAGGACTAGGGGGCATGCGATGAAACTACAGTAAATTGGAGAAACTTTTTCTTCACCCAACGCATAATTAAACTCTGGAATTTGTTGCCGGAGAACGTGGTGAAGGCGGTTAGCTTGGCAGAGTTTAAAATGGGGTTAGACGGTTTCCTAAAGGACAAGTCCATAAACCGCTATTAAATGGACTTGGGAAAAATCCACAATTCCAGGAATAACATATATAGAATGTTTGTACGTTTGGGAAGCTTGCCAGGTGCCCTTGGCCTGGATTGGCCGCTGTCGTGGACAGGATGCTGGGCTCCATGGACCCTTGGTCTTTTCCCAGTGTGGCATTACTTATGTACTTATATACAATTTTTCTATAATATTTTATAAAATTCATAAGTTATTTAGAGAATAGCGAACCAAATGCGCAGCCTAGTACATTAAGAAATGCAGGGTGATGCACTGAGGGTCACAAAAACCAGGGGGAACGGTACAGTATAAGGGGTGAAGAGCTTCTGTGGATGAATGATGAGTAGGCCTTGGGGATGATTGTGCCTGATGACCTCAAGGTGGCCAAACAGGTAGAAAAGGCGACGTACAAAGCCAGAAGCATGCTTGGGTGCATAAAGAGAGGGATGACCAGCAGGAAAAAGGAGGTGATAGTGCCCTTGTAAAAGTCTCTGGTAAGCTTGAATATAAGAATAGCCATACTGGGTCAGTCCAATGGTCCATCTAGCCCAGGATCCTGCTTCCAGCAGTGGCCAATCCAGGTCACAAGTATCTGACAGAAACCCAATTAGCAGCAACATTCCATGCGGAATCCCAAAGAGTACCAACATTCTATGCGGAACCCCAAAGAGTACCAACATTCCATGCGGAACCCCATGCTAACAATCTCCGGGCAAGCAGTGGCTTCCCCATGTCTGTCTCAATAGCAGACTATGGACCTTTCCTCCAGGAACGTATCCAAACCTTTTTTAAACCCGGATACGCTAACCACCATTACCACATCCACTGGCAACGAGTTCCAGAGCTTAACTATTTTTTGAGTGAAATAAAAAAAAAAGGTCCCATTTAAAGTACTGGGTGCAGTTCTGGAGACCGCACCTACGGAAAGATATAAACAGGATGGAGTCAGTCCAGAGGGCGTGTAGGCTCTTACCCGCCTTTGTAAAGGGGCCCCTTAGGCATTTAAATACTGAATCTCACACTTAAATGCATAAACCTGGACATTCAATGCATAAGGCTGGACATGGCCCGCAACTAAGCACTCAACGCTACCGAGTGAATATTTATCTCTAAGTTAACAGCTGAGCAAACGCACTCACGTTAGGTGGATTTTAGAAGCCCTGCTTGTTATTCATCACCTGTCCATTCTGTATAACTAGTAACGAAGGCCCGTTTCAAATCACAATGAAACGGGCGCTAGCAAGGCTCCCCTCCGTCCCTTTGTGTCTCCGTGTGTCGGCGGCCCCCCCTGCAGCCTCCGCCGAAGGCTCCCCCCCACCCCACTGACCTGCCGAAGTAACGTGTGCTCCGTCCTCGACGTCATCGCGTTTTGACGCGAGGGCGGAGCAGAGCTACAGTGGAGTACAACGTTGGAGCTGAGAATGTGCTCCGCCCTCAACGTCATAACGTTTGACGCGAGGGCGGGGCCCACAGACTGTGATTTTCGAGGCTTCAGAGCTTCGAACATACGAACCTTGGCTTCAGTGACGTCAGCAGCCAATAGAACGTTGAGGGTGAGTTTTATATATATAGATATCTTTTGGTATTACTCAGCTCTACTCTGGCATTCCTTCCCTTACTCCATACAGTATTTATTATTACTCACCTGAGTACGAGCTAGTGACTTTTCTCTTTCCTGGCTTCCGGGAATGTTGTTTAATCTTTGATAACACATCAGGACTGATAAACTGATGATTTGTTTCTGTGGAAAGAAGTAAGAACATGAGCGCTGCCATAGTGGGACAGACCAAAGGTCCATCAAGCCCAGTATCCTGTTTCCAACACTCTGCATTGGCTCCGCCCACTCGACCTCTTGTCATTTTTCTTTTGATGTAGACATAAGGGAAAAAAAAAAAAGATTTTAAATGTTCCCAGGTTTCAACCCAATTCGTGCTTAATGTGAGATATAAATAATATAAATAAGTAAATAAATAAATAGATAGAAACTCTGAATGATGAGAACCTGATTCTCGTAACATGATGTCTGTTTTAGAGGCCCTTCACCCTTTAGAAAAACAAAATCTTTGCACAAATATAACAATGTCCCCGTAACCAGCCCCTCCAAATGACATACTGATTACAATTTCTAAGAAATTACTACTCTATCTATGAAAAGTCATTCCCTTATTAATTATACTTCCTCTGTGAATCATAAGTACATAAGTAATGCCATACTGGGAAAAGACCAAGGGTCCATCGAGCCCAGCATCCTGTCCACGACAGCGGCCAATCCAGGCCAAGGGCACCTGGCAAGCTTCCCAAACGTACAAACATTCTATACATGTTATTCCTGGGATTTGGGATTTTTCCAAGTCCGTTTAGTGGCGGTTTATGGACTTGTCCTTTAGGAAACCGTCCAACCCCTTTTTAAACTCTGCTAAGCTAACCGCCTTCACCACATTTTCCGGCAATGAATTCCAGAGTTTAATTACACGTTGGGTGAAAAAACATTTTCTCCGATTTGTTTTAAATTTACTACACTGTAGTTTCATCGCATGCCCCCTAGTCCTAGTATTTTTGGAAAGTGTGAACAGACGCTTCACATCCACCTGTTCCACTCCACTCATTATTTTATATATCTCTATCATGTCTCCCCTCAGCCGTCTCTTCTCCAAGCTGAATAGCCTTAGCCTCCTTAGTCTTTCTTCATAGGGAAGTCGTCCCATCCCCGCTATCATTTTAGTCTATTAGTTTATTAGTCTATTAGTTTATTTCTATTCTTCTATCACCTTCTCCCACTACTCCAACCAGAGTTACACCTAATCACACTGACCACCCTTCAACATCTTCTGTCCTTCTGTGACTGTTCTCTTGTGCTTGACTGCTTAAATATTTTAAATTTAAATGCTTTACTTTTTGTCTATTAGATTGTAAGCTCTTTGAGCAGGGACTGTCTTTCTTCTGTGTTTGTACAGCGCTGCGTACACTTTGTAGCGCTCTAGAAATGTTAAATAGTAGTAGTAGTAGTAGTCGCCCTTCGCTGCACCTTTTCCAATTCTACTATATCTTTCTTGAGATGCGGCGACCAGAATTGAACACAATACTCAAGGTGCGGTCGCACCATGGAGCGATACAACGGCATTATAACATCCTCACACCTGTTTTCCATACCTTTCCTAATAATACCCAACATTCTATTCGCTTTCCTAGCCGCAGCAGCACACTGAGCAGAAGGTTTCAGTGTGTTATCGACGACGACACCCAGATCCCTTTCTTGGTCCGTAACTCCTAACGTGGAACCTTGCATGACGTAGCTATAATTCGGGTTCTTTTTTCCCACATGCATCACCTTGCACTTGCTCACATTAAACATCATCTGCCATTTAGCCGCCCAGTCTCCCAGTCTCGTAAGGTCCTCTTGTAATTTTTCACAATCCTGTCGCGAGTTAACGACTTTGAATAACTTGTGTCATCAGCAAATTTAATTACCTCGCTAGTTACTCCCATCTCTAAATCATTTATAAATATATTAAAAAGCAGCGGTCCTAGCACGGACCCCTGAGGAACCCCACTAACTACCCTTCTCCATTGTGGATACTGCCCATTTAACCCCACTCTCTGTTTCCTATCCTTCAACCAGTTTTTAATCCACAATAGGACATTTCCTCCTATCCCATGACCCTCCAATTTCCTCTGTAGCCTTTCATGAGGTACCTTGTCAAACGCCTTTTGAAAATCCAGATACACAATATCAACCGGCTCCCCTTTGTCCACATGTTTGTTTACTCCTTCAAAGAATTGAAGTAAATTGGTCAGGCAAGATTTCCCCTCACAACTAAACAAATGTGCTTGGTGGTGTGGAGATAGGAACAAATTCTAAATGCAAATACTTCCACTCAGTACAAAACTACAATAGTAATGGGGGAAAAGTCTCAAAGAGCTCCAGATCAATATCCATCTGTCGGCGCTAAAACAGACCAACTGGTCTTCTCTTCATCATAGGCAAAAACCCCGTATGTGCAGCCCCAGAAATTCTCAGTGGACCGCAAGATTCTGTTAATATAGATTTTTTTGAGATAACGTGTTAATTTCTAGAACATACTCAATATCTAATACACTTAGCTTATTGCTTGGCGTTCTATATTACTGCTGCTTCACGCTGTTCCCCGCTTAGTTACCCTGAGCCGACGTTGGCCAGCGTTTTGCTGCTTCTGCAGGGTCTCAGTTTTTGCCTATGATGAAGAGAAGACCAGTTGGTCTGTTTTAGCTCCGACAGATGGATATTTGATTTGGGAGCTCTTTGAGGCTCTATTGTAGTTTTGTACTGAGTGGAAGTATTTGCATTTAGAATTTATACTTCCTCTGTGTACCTCCATATACTGCACAAGCCAGCAATTTTTGAAAATATAAGTGAGATAAATAAAAATGCTACCAACAATAAGAATGACAACGTGGATACAGCAGCTCGTAGGTTTGCCTGCTTTGTTTTGAAGAGGAAACAGATAAAAACTAACCTATTGGCTTCACCTTGTTTCGTTTCATCCGTCTCCCTCCTGTTTCCATGCAATCTCTACAGCAGCCGCGACAAAAATTAAAAAGCACGGGGCCGCAGCAGACTTCAGGCATGCGCTGCGGCTCTGCTGGTCCTGTGCCCCCGCTGACGTCAGCTTCCAAGTTCCGGGGGCATCGGACCGGTAGACCCGACAGCGCATGCCTGAAGGCTGCTGCGGCCCCACGCTTTTTTAATTGTCGTCGTTATTTGCCGGGAGAAGCAGCAGCGGTGGCGATGAGGAGAACGGCGATGCGATCTCAGCGGGAGACTGTCCCGCTTTGGAAGGGAGGTGACCCGCCAAAGCGGGAGACTTGGCAGGTCTGGAATTATGAAAACCAAACAACTAACTTGTGGAGAATGTCAATTTTGCTTCACAAAACATCAGTTATGCAGGAATGGACTCATTCTTCAGCTCAACAGACGTACAAACTAAAGTACAGGACCACGTGTCAATCTTCTTTTGTAGTATATATTATCAGATGTCCGTGTCATTTATATTATGTAGGACGTAACCATACGTAAGGCAAATTTTTCTCATAGTGTAAAAAGCACTCCTTACTTTAGAATTATCTGTTACTCCATGGATAATTTATTATCCAGTGTAACAGCAAAAAGTTTTACTTTGGCAAAACAATTCCCATCAACCAGCAGATTTGATCTCGGTTGAACCTCTGTGGAAAACTACACTGGCTCACAATCAAAGAACGCATTACCTTCAAAATCTGCACCATGGTTCACAAAATAATCTGTGGTGAAGCCCATGGATACATGACAGACTTGATCAACTTACCAACTAGAAACACATCAAAATCAACACGAACGTAACTAAACCTGTATTACCCAAGCTGCAAAGGTCTCAAATACAAATCAACTTACGCATCCAGCTTTCCCTACATAAGCACACAACTGTGGAACGCACTACCAAGAGCCGTGAAAATGACGCACGACCACCTAAGCTTCTGGAAATCACTAAAAACTAACCTATCCAAAAAAGCATACCCCGCCGATCCAACCTAAATGCCTGATCCCTGCGACACAAAAAAATTAAAGTACGAAATGGACATAATTCAACTCCTCCGCTGCACGTTGCCTAAATGTGCCTGGGCCACATGAACTTTATCCTACCACAATATCACTTTGTATTTGCTCTCACCAGAGCCGGCAAACACCTTCCAGTACTATGTAAGCCACATTGAGCTTACAAATATGTGGGAAAATGTGGGATACAAATGCTACAGATAAAAGTCCGTTTGACAGAACATAACAAGTCGATTGGCAACAGGGACCATGACAGCTACCTGAGTAGCTCACTGCTTACAATTCCAGCATATTTTTACAGAACTTAAATAGTAACATACATAGTAACATAGTAGATGACGGCAGAAAAAGACCTGCACGGTCCATCTAGTCTGCCCACGATAAACTCATATGTGTATACCTTACCTTGATTTGTACCTGTCTTTTCCAGGGCACAGACCGTATAAGTCTGTCCAGCAGTATTTCCCGCCTCCCAACCACCAGTCCCGCCTCCCATCACCGGCTCTGGCACAGACCCCGTATAGGTCTGCCCTCCCCTATCCTAGCCTCTCAACCACCAACCCCTCTTCCCCCCGCCACCCAATTTCAGCTAAGCTTCTGTGGATCCATTCCTTCTGCACAGGATTCCTTTATGCCTATCCCACGCATGTTTGAATTCCGTTACCGTTTTCATGTCCACCACTTCCCGCAGGAGGGCATTCCAAGCGTTCACCACCCTCTCTGTGAAGAAATACTTCCTGACATCTTTCCTGAGTCTGCCCCCCTTCAATCTCATTTCATGTCCTAAATGAACCATTTCATGTCCTAAATGGTTCATTATCAACCATGTTCCTGAGCCAGCACAAGATGGAGACCGGGCAGCAATACTGACCCATTGTGAATAGTTTTGGATTTTTAAATTACAGACAGTTAGTCTTTCAGGCCAGTGGCATAGCCAAGGGTGGGCCTAGGCCCACCCACTTTAGACTCAGGCCCACCCAGTAGCAGCACATCTATGACGTGGTTGGCAGGGATTCCGAAGCCCCCCACTAGCTGAAAACTCCCAACAACTGTCCCTCCTGCATACCTTGTAAATAGCAGATCTTCACCTGCAGCAAGCAGCGACTGATACATACTGCTCAAACACCGGCCCAATAGCCTTCCCTCTGACGTATTCCCGCCTATGCGGAAACAGGAAGTTGCAGCAGTGGGAAGGCTGTAGGGTCAACATGACCAGTGTGTATTAGTTGCTTCTCACTGCTATTTCAAAGGTATGTGGGAGAGGGGGGATGATTGAGCATATGGCATGCAGGCGAGAGAAGGAGAGACCAAATCACCTGTAGGACTGGGTGGGGTTCTTCTGCCCACCCAAAATTGGGTGTCTGGCTACGCCCCTGCTTCAGGCTTAACTGAAAGCACTGAATGGAATTCTATGATATGAAGTTGTCCTGTGGGGTCCAGGGGGCAGAAAATACCTTAATAATGTCTAAGGGAAAATTAGGTTCTTACCGTGATAATTTTCTTTCCTTTAGTCATAGCAGATGCAGCCATTACAGATGGGTTGTGTCCATCAACCAGCAGAGGGAGATAGAGAGCACACTTTTTTCAGTGCCTCATACCAGCTTGCTCCACTGCCTCTCTTCAGTATTTGAAGCTTCCAAAGCAGTATGGCAAACCGCAATGGGAATAACATAAGCTTTCCTCACAACGAACGATGGCCCTACAACAAAAGGCATTAACTCAGAATGGAGGGAATGAAACATCCTCCCGGAGGGCATAAACTCATCCTCCACTGAGACATAACTGGAGGGAATAAACTCATCCTCCAAAACATGAAACTGGAGGGAACTAAGTCATCCTCCTTTAATTGAACAAGAATCCTGAAGACTGTTTTCCCGACTTTCTCCCAAGGACGGAATCTCCAGGAAACATGAACAGAAGCTGAAATAGATTTACAGCAGATAGCATCAGACAGGGAGGGATCATGGCTGCATCTGCTATGACTAAGGAAAGAAAATTATCACGGTAAGAACCTAATTTTCCCTTCCTTGTCATCAAGCAGATGCAGCCATTACAGATGGGATGTATCAAAGCAATCCCTAGATAGGGTGGGAACAAGCCACACCACGCGCCAGCACTTGCGCTCCAAAATGTGCGTCCCTCCTGGCAGCCACATCCAGCCTGTAATGTCGGGCAAAATAGAGCTTAGAAGCCCATGTTGCTGCACTACAAATCTCTTGAAGAGAGAGTGCTCCAGTTTCAGCCCAAGAAGAGGAAATTCCTCTAGTGGAATGCACCTTAAAGGCATCAGGCGGAGGCCGGCCGGCAAGCAAATAAGCTGAAAAGATAGATTCTTTGAGCCAGCGGGCAATAGTGGCTTTAGACGCTGGAGACCCTCTGCGAGGACCTGATAGCAAAACAAACAGATGATCAGAGGTCCTGAAAGAGTTAGTAACTCGCAGATACTGCAGCAGAGTCCTGCGCACGTCCAACAGGTGCAATTGCCCAAAAGATTCTGGAAACTCCTCCTCGACAAAGGAGGGCAAGAAAATAGGTTGGTTTAGGTGAAACGCTGAAACCACCTTAGGCAAGAAGGAAGGCACGGTCCGAACCGTGACCCCGGACTCTGAAAACTGCAGAAAAGGGTCTCTACAGGACAGCGCCTGGAGCTCTGACACCTGTCTCGCCGAAGTAATGGCCACTAACAAGACGGCCTTCAGTGTCAAATCTTTCTCTGAAGCACACCGAAGAGGTTCAAAGGGAGCACCCTGAAGGGCCTTCAGCACTAGCCCCAGGTTCCAAGCTGGACAAGGTGCATGCACGGGAGAACGGAGCCGAAGCACCCCTCTAAGAAACCGTGCCACATCCGGATGAGCAGCTAAAGACATGCCCTCAACCTTGCCACGCAGGGAGGCCAATGCTGCCACTTGCACCCACAGGAATTATAGGCCAAGCCTTTTTGTACACCATCCTGCAAAAAGTCCAGAATTGGCGAGACAGGAGCCCGCAGGGGTGTGATCTCTCTGGAAGCACACCAGACTTCAAACTGGTGCCAAATCCTGGCATAAGCCACGGAAGTGGAACGCTTGCGGGCTTGCAGGAGAGTGGTAATTACTTTATTGGAATAGCCTCTGCCTCTCAATTGCGCCCTCTCAATCGCCAGGCCATGACCAAATCGGCCGGCGTCCTCTATGGTCACCGGACCCTGTGACAACGGGTTGGGAACCAGAGGTAACTGAAGGGGATCGTCTACGAGCATCTGTCGGAGGTCCACATACCAAGGCCTCCTGGGCCAATCCGGGGCGACGAGAACCACTTCTCCTGGATGCAGCCGAATCCGCAGGAGCACTCGCCCTATCAAGGGCCACGGAGGGAACACATACAGTAGGCCCGGAGGCCAGGGTTGAGCCAAGGCATCCAACCCCGCCGTGCGAGGATCTCTCCATCTGCTGAAGAAGCACGGGACTTTGGCATTGGAGCTTGTCGCCATTAGATCCATCACAGGCTTGCCCCACTTGGCACATATCTGCAGGAACACTTCGTCTGCAAGTTCCCACTCCGCTGGATCGATCTGATGCCTGCTTAGATAATTGGCTTGCACGTTGCTCTGACCTGCAATGTGAGCTGCCGACAGAAACTGTAGATGCAGCTCGGCCCAGTGGCAAATTTGTTCGGCCTGCGCGGCTAGAGCTTTGCACTGAGTGCCGCCTTGTCGATTTATGTAGGCCACTGCTGTCGTGTTGTCCGACATCACTCTGACAGCCAATCCTTCCAGGGTCACTTGAAAGGCCAGAAAAGCCTGAAACACCGCTTTCAACTCTAGGCGGTTGATGGACCACTCCGACTCCTCGGGTGTCCATAGATCCTGGGCATGCTTCCCCTTGCAATGTGCGCCCCAGCCTTTCAGACTGGCATCTGTCACCACTAGGCACCAATCGGGGAGCGCCAGCGGCATTCCTCGCCGCAGCATGCTGTCTGAGAGCCACCACTCCATGCTGAGTCGGGCCGCAGGGAGCCAAGAGAGTCTGCATTGGTAATCCTGAGATACTGGAGACAATCTTTGGAGTAGAGCATACTGTAGAGATCTCAGGTGCGCTCTCACCCAGGGCACCAGTTCCATGGTGGCCGGCATCAATCCATGCAACTGGACAATGTCCCAAGCTCGCGGGCGGGGCATCCTCAGGAGCAGACGGACCTGATTCTGAAGCTTGCACCGCCTTTGCTCGGGTAGGTACACATACCCCGAGGCTGTGTCGAACCTGGCCCCCAAATATTCTAGAGACTGCGAGGGGGTCAGGTGACATTTGGCCAAATTGACGACCCAGCCCAGAGATTGAAGTACTGAGACCACTCTGGCTGTTACATGCTGACTCTCTGCAGCAGAGTTTGCTCGAATGAGCCAGTCGTCCAGGTACGGGTGAACCCGAATACCCTCTCGCCGTAGAAAGGCAGCTACTACCACCATAACCTTTGAAAAGGTGTGGGGAGCTGTGGCGAGGCCAAAAGGCAAGGCCCGGAACTGGAAATGCTTTCCCATCACCGCAAACCTCAGAAACTTCTGGTGCGGGGGCCAAATTAGAATGTGCAAGTAAGCTTCTTTCAGTTCCAGAGACGTGAGAAACTCTCCTGGCTGTACCGCCGCAATGACGGAGCGCAGGGTTTCCATGTGAAAATGCCGCACTCTCAGGGACTTGTTTAATTCTTTTAAGTCCAGAATAGGGCAAAAAGACCCTCCTTTTCGCGGCACCACAAAGTAGATGGAGAGTAGCGGCCGCAGCCGTGTTCGGCGGGAGGTACCGGGGACACGGCCCCTATCTGAATCAGACCTTGTAAAGCCTCCTCTACCGCCGCCCGTTTGGCGGCAGAACCGCATCGGGACTCCACAAACACGTCTCTTACAGGGGCGTCGAATTCTATTCTGTAACCGTCTCTGATCAGGTCCAAGACCCACTGATCTGAGGAAATGTTGGCCCACTCCTCGGCAAAGAGGGAAAGACGTCCTCCGATGACAGGACTCGAGGAGAGGGCTGGCGCACCATCATTGAGAGGGTCGCCCCTGAACTCCAGGCCTTGAGCCAGTGGCTGTGGAACATTTATCCAAGCGAAAGGAGTTCCTCTGCTGAAAACGGGCACGAGAAGTGAACCCAGCAGAACGCCCCGGGCAGTACCTTCGAGCTTCACGGAAGCGAGGTCTGTAAGAGGAGTGGACCGCCGCACCCTTAGAGGAAGGCCGAGGCCTATCTTCGGGCAAGCGCTGGGGTTTAGCCTCACCCAGGCCTTTCACAATTTTCTCCAACTCCTCACCAAACAGGAGAAGGCCTTGAAAGGGCAACTTCACCAACCTTTGCTTAGAGACCATGTCCGCCGCCCAATGCCGTAGCCAAAGGAGACGGCGAGCAGCCACTGCTACTGCCATGTGTTTAGCCGAAGCTCTGACAGAATCCTGTGCAGAAGGAATGGATCCACAGAAGCTTAGCTAAAATTGGGTGGCGGGGGGAAGAGGGGTTGGTGGTTGAGAGGCTAGGATGGGGGAGGGCAGACTTATATGGGGTCTGTGCCGGAGCCGGTGATGGGAGGCGGGACTGGTGGTTGGGAGGCGGGAAATACTGCTGCACAGACTTATACGGTCTGTGCCCTGAAAAAGACAGGTACAAATCAAGGTAAGGTATACACATATGAGTTTATCGTGGGCAGACTAGATGGACCGTGCAGGTCTTTTTCTGCCGTCATCTACTATGTTACTATGTTACTATCATAAAGGGCGTCAGCAAGGACGGACAAGGCCGACTCCATCCGCGGAGCCACATCTGAAAAGGGCTCCGCTCCATCACCGGGCTGTTCCACTGCCTGTTGCAACCAAGCCAGGCAGGCTCTAGCAGCATAACAACTGCATGCAGACGCCCGAATAGTGAGACCTGCAATTTCAAATGACCGTTTAAGTGCTGATTCCAGTCTACGGTCTTGAATATCCTTCAGGGCAACACCTCCTTCAACAGGGAGGGTAGTTCTCTTTGTCACAGCTGTGACTAGGGCATCCACTTTAGGCATAGCAAAGCGAGCCATATGCTCCTCACTCAGAGGGTATAATTGCCCCATAGCCCTGGAAACTTTCAAATGTCCTTCAGGGTCAGCCCATTGAGCTGAAATAAGCTCTTGGATGGAGTCATGCAAAGGAAAGGCTCGAGCAGGCTTTTTGGTACTAGCCATCCTAGGATTCACAGAGGAGGCTGTGCCACTGGCAGGGTCCTCAACAGAGAGCGCCTGCAGGGCATCAGAAATAAGTGCTGGCAGCTCATCACGGTGGAAAATCCTCACCGCGGAGGGATCGTCCAGATCCTGAGTCACTTCTGCACCAGACTCTGGCTCCTCAGACCATGAAGGCCTGCCAGAGTCCTCCGAATCCTCGCCCCGACCACGGGGGGGGGGGGGGGGGGGGGGGGGGGGGGGGGGGGAAGTAGGTGCAGCACTCTCTGAAGGGGAATGAGCCATTCTGCGCTTCATATTCTGCCAATTATCAGGGAATAACGCCTCAGAGGGCATATCCAGGCTAGAATCCACCGGGGGCGCATTAGAAGAGGCCCGTGCCGGGCTTTGTGGGAGAGCTCTTTTAAGCATGTATGCTTTATGCATTAATAAGACAAAATCAGGGGAGAAAAACTCACCCTGGGCACCCGGATCTCTGCCGGGGCTAGTAGCTCCCATATCAGCCTCACTCCGAGGCCTCCCCCTGGGCTCAGGACACTCCGTCTCAGCGGAGGTCGCGCCATGTGGTAAATTCAAAATGGTGCCCGCTGCCAGCTCAGAGCGCGAAGAATCATCGCTCGCCATGCTCGGGCCGGCTCTAACGTCTGTACAGCACGATTTACAGAGCCCCGCTGCTGATCTGCGCTTACCACACTTGGAACAGCGCTTTACTGTCTCTGCAGCCATCGCCGAAAATGGCGGTAAAATTCAAAATGGCGGTTCGCACAAAAATCGCCCCGATCGCGGGCCCACCCCGGAGGAGTCAGAAAACACTCTTACCTCACTGGACCGAGTATCACAGCTACGGTCCAACAGAAAAAGGCAAGGAAAAACCTCTGTTCTAGCGTCTAAGCGTAAAAGCGCGACGCAACTTTTTTTATTTTTTTTTTAACGCTGTGAGGAAAGCAGAGGTAAATAGAACTCCGGAGGCTCAGGTGAGTGGGAAAGGCAGGAAAAGGGCGAACCTATGTGCCTGCATCCACTGTTGGTGGGGAAGGACAGGCAAAGCTAAGCAATGTGTCCACATCCACAGAGGTATGGGTAAGGCAGGGAAAGGGTGAACCTATGTGCCTTTAAAGTGAAGCTGCTATAGCCTCCAACACCCATGCTAACAACTGGCAAAAGCACAGGAGCAACCTCCAGGCAGATTTTAGATGGAGCTCGAAGAAGCTGCAGCCACTCTGCTAGGGGAGATAGAGAATACTGAAGAGAGGCAAGCTGGTATGAGGCACTGAAAAAAGTGTGCTCTCTATCTCCCTCTGCTGGTTGATGGACACAACCCATCTGTAATGGCTGCATCTGCTTGATGACAAGGAAGAGAGTCTATTTGGATTACATAAGTACATAAGCACTGCCACGCTGGGAAAAGACCAAAGGTCCATCAAGCCCAGCACTCCGTCTCTGACAGCGGCCAATCCAGGCCCCAAGAACCTGGCAAAACCCCAAAATTTAATAACGATAAATGGATTTTTCCTTCAGGAATCTGTCCAGACCCCCTTTAAACTCAGCAAGGCCAGCTGCCGTCACTACCTTCTCCGGCAATGAGTTCCAGAGTCTACCCACGCGCTGAGTAAAGAAAAACTTTCTCCAATTTGTTTTAAACCTACCACATTCTAATTTCATCTTGTGTCCCCTAGTTCTATTATTGTTAGAAAACGTAAACAAACGCTTCACATCTGTCTGCTCTACTCCACTCATGATTTTGTAGACCTCTATCATATCACCCCTGAGCCGCCTTTTCTCCAGGCTAAAGAGTCCTAGCCTTCTTAACCTCTCCTCATAAGGTAGTCGTCCCATCCCTTTTATCATTTTCGTTGCCCTTCTCTGCACCTTCTCCAATTCCTTTATATCTTTTTTGAGATAAGGCGACCAGAACTGAACACAATACTCCAGGTGCGGTTGCACCATGGAGCGATATAACGGCATTATAACACCCTCATGCTTGTTTTCCATCCCTTTTCTAATAATACTCAACATTCTGTTCGCCTTCTTGGCCGCCGCAGCACATTGAGCGGAAGATTTCAACGTCCTATCATGGTTTTACCAAAGGGAAATCGTGCCAAACGAATCTCATTGAATTCTTTTATTGGGTGACAGGAGAGTTGAATCAGGGACGAGCTATGGACGTAATCTACTTAGATTTCAGCTAAGCTTTTGACACGGTTCCCCACAGGAGGCTCTTAAATAAACTGGATGGGCTGAAGATAGGACCCGAAGTGATGAACTGGATTAGGAACTGGTTGACGGACAGAAGCCAGAGGGTGGTGGTGAATGGCAGGGCCGTGCCGATGCGGTAAGCGAGGTAAGCGCCGCAGGGGGGCGCCCACCTCTGGAGGGCGCCGCCCGCGGTGCTTACCCTCGCCCCGCGCCGCCGAGGCCTTTAAATCTTTTCATCGCCGCGGGTGTCACCAGAAAGGGGGGTGCCGCCGCTCCCGCTGCTCTTCATCCTGGCACCCCCCCCCCCCCAGCCCTTTAAATTTATTTGCCGACGCGATAACGAGCACAGCACCTCGTGTGGAAGTAAATGAAGCGGATCCGATCATCTCATTGGGCCTTCCCTCACTGTCCCGCCCTCCTCTGACGCAACTTCCTATTTCCTCTAGGGCGGGACAGTGAAGGAAGGCCCAATGAGATGATCGGATCCGCTTCATTTACTTCCACACGAGGTGCTGTGCTCGTTATCGCGTCGGCAATTTCTTTTTAAAGACCGGGTGGCAGGGAGAAGACGAGGCAAGGTGAGGGTGGGGGACAGATGGGGTGAGGGGGGACTCGGATGGGCAGAAGGGACTGGGTGGGAGACAGATGATGGGGTGAGGGTGGGGGCACTTGTATAGCAGAAGGGATTGGGTGGGAGACAGGGTGGGGGACAGATGGGGTGAGGGGGACTTGGATGGCAGAAGGGACTGGGTGGGAGACAGATGGGGTGAGGGTGGGGGGCACTTGGATAGCAGAAGGGATTGGGTGGGAGACAGATGGGGTGAGGGGGACTCGGATGGGCAGAAGGGACTGGGTGGGAGACAGATGGGGTGAGGGTGGGGGGGCACTTGGATAGCAGAAGGGATTGGGTGGGAGACAGATGGGGTGAGGGGACTCGGATGGGCAGAAGGGGACTGGGTGGGGAGACAGATGGGGTGAGGGTGGGGGCACTTGGATAGCAGAAGGGACTGGGTGGGAGACAGATGGGGTGAGGGGGACTCGGATGGGCAGAAGGGACTGGGTGGGAGACAGATGATGGGGTGAGGGTGGGGCACTTGTATAGCAGAAGGGATTGGGTGGGAGACAGATGGGGTGAGGGGGACTCGGATGGGCAGAAGGGACTGGGTGGGAGACAGATGGGGTGAGGGTGGGGGGCACTTGGATAGCAGAAGGGATGGGGTGGGAGACAGATGGGGTGAGGGGGACTCGGATGGGCAGAAGGGACTGGGTGGGAGACAGATGGGGTGAGGGGGACTCGGATGGGCAGAAGGGACTGGGTGGGAGACAGATGGGGTGAGGGTGGGGGGCACTTGGATAGCAGAAGGGATTGGGTGGGAGACAGATGGGGTGAGGGGGACTCGGATGGGCAGAAGGGACTGGGTGGGAGACAGATGGGGTGAGGGTGGGGGGCACTTGGATAGCAGAAGGGACTGGGTGGGAGACAGATGGGGTGAGGGGGACTCGGATGGGCAGAAGGGACTGGGTGGGAGACAGATGGGGTGAGGGTGGGGCACTTGTATAGCAGAAGGGATTGGGTGGGAGACAGATGGGGTGAGGGGGACTCGGATGGGCAGAAGGGACTGGGTGGGAGACAGATGGGGTGAGGGTGGGGGGCACTTGATAGCAGAAGGGATTGGGTGGGAGACAGATGGGGTGAGGGGACTCGGATGGGCAGAAGGGACTGGGTGGGAGACAGATGGGGTGAGGGGGACTCGGATGGGCAGAAGGGACTGGGTGGGAGACAGATGGGGTGAGGGTGGGGGCACTTGGATAGCAGAAGGGACTGGGTGGGAGACAGATGGGGTGAGGGGGACTCGGATGGGCAGAAGGGACTGGGTGGGAGACAGATGGGGTGAGGGTGGGGGGCACTTGGATAGCAGAAGAGTGGGTGGGAGACAGATGGGGTGAGGGGGACTCGGATGGGCAGAAGGGACTGGGTGGGAGACAGATGGGTGAGGGTGGGGGGCACTTGGATAGCAGAAGGGATTGGGTGGGAGACAGATGGGGTGAGGGGGACTCGGATGGGCAGAAGGGACTGGGTGGGAGACAGATGGGGTGAGGGTGGGGGGCACTTGGATAGCAGAAGAGACTGGGTGGGAGCCAGATGGGGTGAGGGGGACTCGGATGGGCAGAAGGGACTGGGTGGGAGACAGATGGGGTGAGGGGGACTCGGATGGGCAGAAGGGACTGGGTGGGAGACAGATGGGGTGAGGGTGGGGGGCACTTGGATAGCAGAAGAGACTGGGTGGGAGCCAGATGGGGTGAGGGGGACTCGGATGGGCAGAAGGGACTGGGTGGGAGCCAGATGGGGTGAGGGGGACTCGGATGGGCAGAAGGGACTGGGTGGGAGACAGATGGGGGTGAGGGTGGGGGGCACTTGGATAGCAGAAGGGATTGGGTGGGAGACAGATGGGGTGAGGGCACTCGGATGGGCAGAAGAGACTGGGTGGGAGACAGATGGGGTGAGGGTGGGGGGCACTTGGATAGCAGAAAGGACTGGGTGGGAGACAGATGGGAGAAGGGGCATGGAGCTGGAACTGGGGTCTGAAAAGTGAGCAGGAGGGAGAATGGGGTCATGCCTGGGGCAGGGGTGGATGGGAGAATCAATGGATCTGGAACTAGGGGCAGCCGCAGGTGGGAACTGGGAGCCGAAAAGAGGGGGCAGTGAGGAGAGGGGGGATAGATCCTGGATGGAAGGGGGAGTGAGAGGGATGGCAGACCCTGAATGGATGGGAGAGGGGCAAGTGGTGAATCGAAGGAGCAGAGAGAAAGGGCAGACAGTGGATAGAAGGGAGTGAAAGAGCAGACAGTGGATGGAAGGGGGCAAAGATAGAGGGCAAATGCTAGAGGGAAAGGAGAGAGAGAGGGCAGATGGTGGATGGAAGGGGGAGAGAGAGATGGCAGACTGGGGCAGATGGTGGATGGAAGGGGCAGAAATAGAGGGCAGATGTGGATGGAAGGGACATTAGAGAGGGCAGACACTGGATGGCATAGAGAGAGCGAAGACAGATGCTGGATGGAAGGAAGACGGTGAAAAGAAGATGAGGAAAGCAGAAACCAAAGACAACAAACTGTAAATATATATTTTTATTATTTTGCTTTAGGATATAGTATTTTAGCTGTGCTAATAAATGTTTATAAATAGAACATTTAAATAAGGTAATCTTTTTATTGGACTAATTTTAATACATTTTGACTTAACTTTCAGAGAACAAAACCCCCTTCCTCAGATCAGGATAGGATACTGTAACAGCACTATACTGTATTGACCTGAGGAAGGAGATTTTGGCCTCTGGAAGCTAAATGTATTAGTCCAATAAAATGGTATTATTTTATTTTCTGTATTTGTTTTATTTCGCTGCTGCGACCAGAAGTAAAAGATTTAAAGGCCCCAGGGTGCGGAGGGAAGGGCAGAGAGGCATGGATGGGAGGGCAGGGCCCAGGGAGAGGACAAATTGCTGGAAGGGGAGGGGAGAGAGGATTGCTGGCTATGGATGGAGGAGGGAAGGGCAGAGAGGGACAAGGATGGACATGGGGGCCCAGGGAGAGGACAAATTGCTGGAAATGGAGGGGAGGGGATAGAGGAGGCAAGGATTGCTGGCTATGGATGGAGGAGGGAAGGGCAGAGAGGGACAAGGATGGACATGGGGGCCCAGGGAGAGGACAAATTGCTGGAAATGGAGGGGAGGGGAGAGAGGAGGATTGCTGGCTATGGATGGAGGAGGGAAGGACAGAGAGGGACAAGAATGGACATGGATGGGAGGGCAGGACCCAGGGAGAGAGGAGAAATTGCTGGAAATGGATATAGAGCAAGAAATGAAGAAGAAAGGAGAAAAGTAAAGAAATAAATGGAAAGGAAGCCCTGGAAATGGAGTTAAGAGGACATATAGCAGCAGAATCAGATACTGGACCAGCATGATTGAAAAAGAAAGTCACCAGATAACAAAGGTAGAAAAAAATTATTTATTTTCATTTTAGCGTTTGGAATATGTCCACTTTGAGAATTTACATCTGCTATCTTATTTTGCAATGTATAGCAATTTGTTTCTAAGAATATTGCTGACAATTCCTTTCAGTGTGGCAAGTGGGTGAGCGATCATTTTCATGGGGGGGGGGGGCGTGATCATTTTCACGGGGGGGGGGGGCGCCAACTGATAGTCTGCAGGGGGGCGCCAGAGACCCTAGGCACGGCCCTGGTGAATGGAATTCGCTCGGAGGAGGGAAAGGTGAGTAGTGGAGTGCCTCAAGGATCGGTGCTGGGACCAATTCTGTTCAATATATTTGTGAATGACATTGCCGAAGGGTTAGAAGGTAAAGTTTGCCTATTTGCGGATGATACTAAGATCTGTAGTACAGTGGACACCCGGGAGGGAGTGGAAAACATGAAAAAGGATTTGAGGAAGCAAGAAGAATGGTCTAAGGTTTGGCAATTAAAATTCAACGCGAAGAGAAATGCATTTTATAGTGCATATATAAAAAAAGATAAATTATTTTGAACCCAAGTTTATTAGAGAGAAGTTATTATTAGTCACAAACAGAAGGCAAAATGCTCTACTGGAAGAGGGGCACCAAGTGGAAGGAGTAGAGCAACGAAACTTCCCACACATGGTGTTCAAAGGTAGAGACTGGAAAAATAAAACCCTCTAGGTGTTCATATCAGTGCTGAAAGCTTGACCAAAGAGCCAGGTTTCGACAAGCTTTTTGAAAGTTGCGTAACAGGATTCTTATTTTAATTCAAGTAGAAGGATATTCCATAGCTTTTGGCCGGGCATAACTGAATGCTGTTTCGCAAGTGTCATCCAATCATAAGCGGATTTTAACCCTTTGATGACTAGTCTTGGAAATACGAGGTGAATAACATATCCCTAGGCCCCTGATGCAGGCCGATTAGGCCGAAACACGAGTTGTGTCGGGTCGTCATCAATGTTTTAGAAGAATGTTGAACACCATCTGTGAGAGGTTATTATTAACCACTAAACGAGAGTGGATATCTCGGAGGGCACTCTTCTTTTATTTATTTATTTGTTACATTTGTGCCCCACATTTTCCCACCTATTTGCAGGCTCAATGTGGCTTACATAGTACCGTACAGGCGTTTGCCAATTCGGTTGATAACAAATACAAGGTTATTCTGTGGTCAAATGAGGTAGGTGTGAATTAGGGTCGAAGGGAATGAAGGTTGTAAATAGTCCAGTACGATCATTGGTTGCGCTGTGTTGCTGGGTGTGGGGGTTTATGTTGGATCGGTGGGATAGGCCTTTTTGAAGAGGTTGCTTTTTAGTGATTTCCTGAAGTTTAGGTGGTCATGGATTGTTTTCACTGCTTTTGGGAGTCCATTCCATAGTTGTGCGTTTAGGTAGGAGAAGCTGGATGCGTAAGTTGTTTTGTATTTAAGTCTTTTGCAGTTTGGCTAATGTAGGTTTAGGTATGATCGTGATGATCCGATTCTGTTTCTGGATGGTAGATCTATGAGGTCTATCATGTATCCTGGGACTACGCCGTAGATAATTTTGTGGCCCAAGGTGCAGATTTTCACGTTTAAATTGATTATTTTGTAACATATTATCCTGGTTCTTTTGAGAGCACTATTTGAGAAAGAACCAGTGATTTGGGGATTTCTGTTTTGGTATACACACCAGGACATCCACCCCCTTACAGCAGTAATCAGACAGAGGAGGGCTAGAGGGACTGGACAAGACTGAATGCAGTCTAAACTGGGGGAATAACAAGAAATCTGTTCTGAGCTCCTGATTTCAGCATAAACATTCGATAAATGCTATGAAGGAGAGACAGGTCTCAAGCAAAAAGACCCAAAATACAATCTCGGGTACTGGTCAATACATAAAGCAATGCAGGAGATGAAGTCTGGGGAAATTTCACAAATGATCTTCAGTAAATCAGTCCCTGCTGAAAAAGCAGATAATGCAAATCTTACCTAGAAACATCAGGGTCTCGTAATTCTCCTCCATCACTTCCCTGTAAAGCTCCTTCTGTCCTTCATCTAAACACTCCCACTCCTCCTGGGAGAAAGAGACAGCGATGTCCTCAAACGTCACCCGCATCTGAAAACAAAAACAAGAAACACAGTCAGGGACACGGGGCGATGCTCAGAATGCATTAGATTCCAGCTGGATTTATTCTCCTGACATTTTATCACACAATAGCGAATGCCAAGACCTCTTTTTCTCCAGAAACTGCCAGACTTGTCCCCTCCCCACACCCTCCCTGGTGCGACCCTAGAATTCTAGTTAAGGGTCACAATGACCAACCTTTGAGCCTAGGTAATCTGACAATAATCACACTTATTGGATATATGATAATATTATGGTTAATACTGATTGGCTATATTAGTTGGTTAGTACTCAGAAAGGCTAATAATAATCCTTGCCTAGAAATGCTAATAATAATGCTGGTTCTTCTAAGAATACAAAGTCACCTTCCTCTGGAGTTATCTTGCTCTGCAACTGCAGAACATCTGTAACCACCATGTTGCTGTACCATGTTACTCTGTTTTTCCATCTTATGAAGTCCACTGCAGTGCCCCCCTAGGGTGCCCGATTGCTGTCCCGGCATGTCAGGGGGACCAGTGTACTAAAAATGCTGGCTCCTCCTACGTCCAAACGGCTTGAATTTGGACGTTTTAGACTTGGACACCTTTGGTTTTAAAAATGGCTGAAAATCAAAGACATCCAAATCCAAGGACGTCCAAGGTATTTTCGAACACAATGATAGACGTCCATCTTTTTTCAAAAATGACCTTTTCCCCGCCTCTGAATTGGACGTTCTACAAATTCCAACTTAGACGAAAATGCCCCTCAATGTCTCCTCCCCTACATGGTGACCCAATTCTAAATTCCATCTCGCCACTGTGGGGGCATGGGACTTCTTAGGCATCAGCAGTGCAAGGGCTTTATGAAAAGAAGTCACCAACATACATGTCACCTGAGTGAATGTGAAGAAGGATTGTAGCTGGGTGGTGGATATGTGAAATGCCCTCCCATGGGAGGTGGTGGAGATGAAAACGGTAATGGAATTCAAACATGTGTGGGATAAACACAAAGGAATCCTGTTTAGAAGAAATGGATCCACGGAATCTTAGTGGAGATTGGGTAGCGACGCTGGTAATTGGGAAGCAAACCAGTCCTGGGCAGACTTCTACGGTCTACGCCCTGATTGTAACTGAATAAAAATGGAAAGTTCAAGAACAGCGCTGGGCAGACTTTTACGGTCTAAGCCCTGATCATAAATGAATAGATAGGGATGGGCTGGAGTGTAAATTTTAAGGGGCTTCAACGTTAGCTTCAGAACTTTTAGTACAAGAATAGTACCGGGCAGACTTCTACGGTTTGTGCCCTGAGAATGGCAAGGACAAATCAAACTCTGGTATAAAGTATCACAAACCATGTAAAATGAGTTTATCTTGTTGGGCAGACTGGATGGATCGTACAGGTCTTTATCTGCCGTCATTTACTATATTACATCCTAAAGTTAAAGGGAATGGTGGGGGTAACCCTCACAGAGTCGCAGGTACAACCCTAGCCACTTTTCTGGTCAAAGTGGGTGGACCATACTGGTCTTATCTGCCCTCCCCCTCTCCTGCCCAAAAAATTAATCAACCCTCTAGAAAACCAATGTACCCATCCCCTCCATATGATAGAACTATCCCCAAGAAACGTAAGCCCAGAAACCAGAAGCTACCTAGTTCTTCACCTATCCAACTGTAGAAATATAACTTACAAATCTATCTACATGGCCAGATTTAACTATCTGGGCGCCAAATGGTGGAACTCAATACAAAAGATCACAAGAAGCATTACGAACTATATCCAGTTTAGAAAAGAACTACTACTAATTATCATTTCTAAAGCGCTACTAGACGTACGCAGCGCTGTACACTTGAACATGAAGAGACAGTCCCTGCTCGACAGAGCTTACAATCTAATTAGGACAAACAAACAGGACAAATAAGGGATAAGGACAAAGAGTAGCAAGATTCCGGAATCCCAAAGAGTAGCAAGATTCTGGAACCCAAATAATAGCAAGATTCCGGAATCCCAAAGACTACTACTACTAATTATCATTTCTAAAGCGCTACTAGACGTACGCAGCGCTGTACACTTGAACATGAAGAGACAGTCCCTGCTCGACAGAGCTTACAATCTAATTAGGACAAACAAACAGGACAAATAAGGGATAAGGACAAAGAGTAGCAAGATTCCGGAATCCCAAAGAGTAGCACGATTCCGGAGTCCCAAACGAGGTCTTTGAAGTTCTTCTTCGTCCTCGTGCTGTTCAACTAGAACTTCAAAGACCTGGGCTTGGCTGGCGGGGGTTGGGGTCCCCCGCCAGCTGAAGGAATATTTTTAAAGGCAGCGGCAGGAGGAAGCGGACCTCGGCTGGTGAGGATCGGGGTCCCCTGCCAGCAAAGGTAGGTGACGGCAGCAGGGGGGGGGGGGTCGGTGGCGGGGGGGGGGGGGGCTATAATGTGCCCCCTCACTCTGGCTCTGGCCCCCCCTACCGCCGCAGTTCAGATACGCCTCTGTTTTGTACATGGGTCAATGAGCTTCAGTGGGAATCAAATGGAGACTCTACTGTACGTGTGACCTGAATTGACTACTCCTAGAACCAGGATACTGGGCTTGATGGACCTTCAGGCTGTCCTATTACGGCTCGAGGTCCTGGATTTTAAAAATACAGCAAAGGAGCTGGCAGAGTGGGAATGGCTAATGGAAGTGGAAGGACAGTGGGCTAAACTGAAAGGAGCGATAAAAAGTGCAACAGACCTTTATATAAGGAAAGTAAATAAAAGGAAAAGGACGCCGATATGGTTCTCCCAAGAAGTGGCAGCAAAAATAGAAGGAAAGAAAGGTAGTATTTACAAAATACAGAATATCACAAACAGGGCTGTGGAGTCAGAAGCAATTTTGGGTAGAGTCAGAGACGGAGTCGGTAAAAATGTAACAACTCCGACTGACTCCAGCTTCAAAATAAAAACCTACAACATTATAATATGGGATAAATGTATCATTTTGTACTTAGATAGTGTTTTGTTCAGATTCTTTTTTCAAACTTCAAATAAATGTATTTTGTGGTCTATTAGTCCTAACTTTATATATAAAGAAATATCCTATGTGTCTGCAATTAATCAAATTTCTGTTATATCTACTACCCATATTAAGAGTTGGGGTCGAGATTGGACAGTGGAAAAATAGAGGAATCAGAGTTGGAGTTGAAGGTTTGGGGTACTGATTCCACAGCCCGGACTCACATGAAGAAGAACACAGAAAAGATTGCCAGAAAAAAAAAAACTTGAAAGAGACAAAGATATAACTCAGGATGCAAAGGACGGCCTGAAAAAAAAAAAAAGGCTGAAAATGTAAAGCTAAAAGGGTCGATATTCCTCTTCAACCTTATGATGATTCCTCTGGCCAAATCCCTGTCCAAATCAGGCCTTAACCCCTTCATCTACGCTGATGACATCACAAAATTCATCCCTTTCCAATCCAACCTTACAGAAATCTCGGAGAAAATTATCACTGCCATGAACATCCTAACATCCTGGGCCAACGCTTTCAAGATGAAATTGAACAAAGAAAAAACTCAATGCCTAATCCTTTCATCACAAGACGCCACTCAGCTCCCAACCACCCTGACCACCCCCGACGTTACAATCCCAATATCTGACAATCTAAAAATCCTAGGAGTAACATTAGACAACCACCTAACTTTGGAAACTCATGCAAAAGCCACGACGAAGAAGATGTTCAACATGATGTGGGTACTGAAAAGAGTAAAACCATTCCTCCCACAGAAAACTTTCCGCAACCTAGTACAATCCACAGTACTCACCCACGCCGACTACTGCAACAGCATCTCATCGGTTTGCAAAGCCCAAATCATGAAAACAATCCAAACCGCCCAAAACACAGCAGCCAGACTCATTTTTGGCAAATCACGATTTGAAAGTGCAACACCACTACATGAAAAACTTCACTGGCTCCCTATCAAAGAACGCATAAACTTCAAAGCCACACAATGATCCACAAGATCCTCCATGGCGAATCTCCAAGCTACATGGCCGACTTGATCGACCTACCAGCCAGGAACGGGTCCAAATCTTCTCGAACATATCTCAATCTTCATCTTCCCAATTGCAAAGGCCTCAAATACAAACCTACTACGCATCCAACTTCTCCGTTATAGGCAGCAAACTCTGGAATGCAATACCTCGACACATCCGAACAACCAATGACAATCTACCCTTCCGAAAGCTGCTGACTACTTACCTCTTCAAACAAGCCTACCCAAAAAACCCAACTTAAATCTCGAACCTAATCCACACCACTAGCACCACCCATACTCCAATCCTCTCCCCCACGTCTCGTACTATTGTCCTGCTCCCTATAACTGGGTTACCTTTGTGATACGTTGTACCATACTTTGTTTTATCTCTGTGATACTTTGTACCATACCTTGTAAGCCGCACTGAACCTGCTATCGAGCGGGAAAGAGCGAGGTATAAATGCTATAAATAAATAAAAATTCCCTGCACGGCGGTTAGCAATTTGTAAAGCTCTAACCACCTCGAGCTGAATTAGACCCAGACATTCAGAATTGGGCCTAATCCGGCTATAGGTCTGAATATCCAGGTCTTAGTGGACTGCCAGAAGTTATCCATGTCCAGCCAATATTTAGTGCCAGGTACCTGGAGTGGAGGAGTGACCTAATGGTTAGTACAGCAGGTTGCTGGGGAACTGGGTTCAATTCCCTCTGCAGCTCCATGTGACCCTGGGCAAGTCACTTAACCCTCTGTTGCCCCAGGTAAGACAGTGTACTACTTAGATTGTGAGCCCACTAAGGACAGACCCAGTACCTGTACAATGAAACTGGTCTAACCGGTATATAAATACTGAAAGATGAAACAGCCTGAAAAAGAAATAACTAGCCTGGTTAATTATCCAGATACCAGCTAATGTTCAGCAGTGCTATCTAGTTCAATGCTGTTGAATATTAGCAATCGGGCAGAGCAGTTAAGTGGAACCTTTTCCGCCTGAATAAATTACTCTGGCAGGGAGGAAATGTTTTGTATCTTAGGCAGTAAAATGTGAGACATACACACAATGCATGGGGCAAACAGAAGAAGAAATGAGCCTGGCACTGCTCAATCCATCCCTGCTGTCCCTGAGGCTCTTCTTCCTAATTCTCCTCCCCTCACACAGCAGCTGCTCCTCCTACTATACCAGACTCTCACTATCCGCTTCCTGACATTTCTTTACATTCTCCTTCCTCTCACCTGCTGAGCAGAAAGTCCTGCAGCCATTCTCCTGCCCTTTTCCATAGCTTCAGCCCTGGCTCCCCGAGATGCACCTTCAAGCTTTGCAGGGTGAGTGCCAGGGATCAGCATTCAGCAATAGTAGTTCAACAAGCCCTGCCCCTAACAGGAAGGCAGGATGGCACAAAGGCATAGGAGCCATGCTGTTCTGGATGGCATGCTGGGAAATGTAGTCCTGAGATGGAGATGCTGGGAACTGTAGTCCTGTGATGGATACATGCAGGTCTGGATGGCATGCTGGGAAATGCAGTCCTGAGATGGATCCATGCAGGTCTGAATGGCATGCTGAGAAATGTAGTCCTGAGATGGATCCATGCAGGTCTGGATGGCATGCTGGGAAATGTAGTCCTGAGATGGATCCATGTGGGTCTGGATGGCATGCTGGGAAATGCAGTCCTGAGATGGATCCATGCAGGTCTGGATGGCATGCTGGGAAATGCAGTCCTGAGATGGAGCCATGCAGGTCTGGATGGCATGCTGGGAAATGTAGTCCTGAGATGGAGATGCTGGGAACTGTAGTCCTGTGATGGATACATGCAGGTCTGGATGGCATGCTGGGAAATGTAGTCCTGAGATGGATCCATGCAGGTCTGGATGGCATGCTGAGAAATGTAGACCTGAGATGGATCCATGCAGGTCTGGATGGCATGCTGGGAAATGCAGTCCTGAGATGGAGCCATGCAGTTCTGGATGGCATGCTGGGAAATGTAGTCCTGAGATGGATCCATGCAGGTCTGGATGGCATGCTGGGAAATGCAGTCCTGAGATGGAGCCATGCAGGTCTGGATGGCATGCTGGGAAATGTAGTCCTGAGATGGAGATGCTGTGAACTGTAGTCCTGTGATGGATACATGCAGGTCTGGATGGCATGCTGGGAATGTAGTCCTGAGATGGATCCATGCAGGTCTGGATGGCATGCTGAGAAATGTAGACCTGAGATGGATCCATGCAGGTCTGGATGGCATGCTGGGAAATGCAGTCCTGAGATGGAGCCATGCAGGTCTGGATGGCATGCTGGGAAATGTAGTCCTGAGATGGATCCATGCAGGTCTGGATGGCATGCTGAGAAATGTAGACCTGAGATGGATCCATGCAGGTCTGGATGGCATGCTGGGAAATGCAGTCCTGAGATGGATCCATGCAGGTCTGGATGGCATGCTGGGAAATGTAGTCCTGAAATTGTCTTTAACTAACTTGCTTCCATTTTGGAAGGGGAGGAGGGAGGAAGGAAGAAGGTTGGTTGAAAGTGAAACTACAGCTGTCTCTGATTGTCACTATCTCCTGCTGCTCCAGTCAGGGCCCACAACAGGAGCTGTGTTGCCAATGCATAAAGTGATTATAAGAAAAAGGGAACAAAACACATCTGTTTGTCAAACATTTTTGGCTACATGAAGACTTAGCTGATTGACACATCTTTCTCTTCTCTGTAATTTTGTTTTTTTTCTTCGTTAGGACCAGTCTAGTGATCATGTTTTAGCTTAACAAGCTTAGCTATTGTTACGTGTTCAACACTATGTATGTGAATATTGTTACCCGCCTTGGTTTGGGAACTGTGCATCACTGATCTCTTTGCATTTTACAGAGTACAGGAGAAATGCCTTTCTGTTTCTGTCTCTCCTCTTTCCCTCAGGATTATACAGAGTTTTATCCTGCTCACCAAATCTTCATAGATCCAGGTTTTCTAATCATTTAATGAAATATTAATTTTGAATCCTTTCAGTCACTTATTAAAATTTCCAAGAGAATATGGAGATAAAGCTTTGTAGGCTAAGCACTCAGGCTTGGAGACTAGTGTAGACAAGGAACATTGACCCTGATGCAGTGATGCGAAACATGATATCATGACAGGGAGGTTGCCTCTTGGAATTTGAATGAGGAAAACATAGTAACATAGTAGATGACGGCAGAAAAAGACCCGCACGGTCCATCCAGTCTGCCCAACAAGATAATTCATATGTGCTACTTTTTATTGTACCTGTCCTCTTCAGGGCACAGACCGTATAAGTCTGCCCAGCACTACCCCGCCTCCCAACCACCAGCCCCTCCTCCCAACCACTGGCTCTGGCACAGACCGTATAAGTCTGCCCAGCACAATCCCGCCTCCCAACCACCAGCCCCTCCTCCCAACCACTGGCTCTGGCACAGACCGTATAAGTCTGCCAGCACTATCCCCGCCTCCCAACCACTAGCCCCGCCTCCCACCACCGGCTCTGCCACCTAAACTCGACTAAGCTCCCAAGGATACATTCTTTCTGAACAGGATTCCTTTATGTTATCCCACGCATGTTTGAATTCCGTTTACCGTTTTCAATTTCCACCTCCTCCCGCGGGAGGGCATTCCAAGCATCCACCACTCTCTCCGTGAAGAAATACTTCCTGACATTTTTCCTGAGTCTGCCCCCCTTCAATCTCATTCATGTCCTCTCGTTCTACTACCTTCCCATCTCCGGAAAAGGTCGTTTGCGGATTAATACCTTTCAAATATTTGAACGTCTGTATCATATCACCCCTGTTTCTCCTTTCCTCCAGGGTGTACATGTTCAGGTCATCAAGTCTCTCCTCATACGTCTTGTAACGCAAATCCCATACCAGTCTCGTAGCTTTTCTTTTGCACCGCTTCAATTCTTTTTAACATCCTTAGCAAGATACGCCTCCAAAACTGACACAATACTCCAGGTGGGGCCTCACCAACGACTTATACAGGGGCATCAAAACCTCTTTTCTTCTGCTGGTCACACCTCTCTCTATACAGCCTAGCACCTTCTCGCTACGGCCACCGCCTTGTCACACTGTTTCGTCGCCGTCAGATAAGTGTCTGAAAGGATTCAGATTAACGATGACTGCATTTTGATTAAACTTAATTGCAGAAGAAGGTATTAATTCTCACTGCAGCTCTTTGTGACTCTGGACAGTCACTGAACCCTTAATTGCCTCAGGTACAAAATAAGTACCTGTGTATATAATATCTAAATTGCTTTGATTGTAACACAGAAAGGTGATATATCAAATCCCTTCCCTAAAGGATGATAATCTTTATTTTTTGTTACATTTGTATCCTGCGCTTTCCCCACTCATGGCAGGCTCAATGTGGCTTACATGGGGCAATGGAGGGTTAAGTGACTGCCCAGAGTCACAAGGAGCTGCCTGTGCCTGAAGTGGGAATCGAACTCAGTTCCTCAGTTCCCCAGGACCAAAGTCCACCACCCTAACCACTAGGCCACTCCTCCCTACCATCTTCCTCCTACATCTTCCTGCCACCCACCCCCAAATCCAACATCTCTCCTCTTCTCACATAGTAACATAGTAGGTGACGGCAGAGAAAGGACTCTATACGGTCCATCCAGTCTGCCCATCAAGATAAACTCATATGTGCTACTTTATATGTATACCTGACCTTGATTTGTATGTGCCATTTCAGGGCACAGACTGTAGAAAGTCTGCCCAGCACTAGCCCCGCCTCTTGACCACTAGCTCCGCCTCCCAACCGTCGATGCTGCCACCCAATCTCCGCTAAGCTTCTGAGGATTCATTTCTTATGACCAGGATTCCTTTATATTTATCCCACGCTTTTTTGAATTTCGTTACCGCTTTCATCTCCACCACCTCCCGCGGGAGGGCATTCCAAGTATATCATGTCCATTATCTCTCTTTCTGTACTGGGGTCCATTTTCTCTCTCTCTTCCCTTTCCTCTGATTGTCCAGCACCTCTCTGTCCTCCTCCTCCATCCCCATGTGGAGGTGACATAAAACTTGGTGGTAAGCAGGACCAAGCTTTTCTCGTGGCTGCTGGAGTTCACCACCTCACCCATAGTTTCCACTGGTGGCCCCTCCAGTTCTGCTTGCAGGTTGCAGTTCATTCTCCTCCTCCCCCAACTGGAGTCCAGCCTCTGCCTCCCTTTCAAACCCCCTAATCCCCCCCCTCCGCTGATCAACTTTAAAAGTGGTCTTCTGTTGGTCCAACTGTGGCAGCGACAGCGTTCCACATATGCTGCCTGTGGCCTGCTCCGAAGCTTTCCCCTCTGGCCCATCCCGCCTCCTCTGACATTCACTTCCTGTTTTTGCATGGGCGGAAAGGTAGAGGGCATAGGCGGTCGGTGGCCCAACTGTTTGGGGAGGCTAAAGGGGGCGGGGTTAGGGGTGGGGCCATGGGTGGAGCTTAAATCCATAATTGTCTGATAATACACAGAAAAAATAAATAAAAGAAAAATAAAAGTCACAATTATACTTCATTAAATTTAGATATTAGATATGTATCATATGTCAAAGAATAAAGTGGTTGCTCAAAGCATATCTAAGCACAATCGCTCACTGCAAAACACTATGCACACTTTGTGCAAAACACACTCAACCTTACTGTACCATAAATATTACACTGGGCAGAACCTAATACACCCAATATACCACCCCTACGGAAAATGTAGAACGTCAACAATATTGAAACAGGGATCATAATATCACAATTCTCATGTAGAGCCACAAAACACCATAATTCATGTTTAATGTGGGATAAAATGCCATAAATAAGTAAATAAATATAACTTTTAATGTTGAGCACCTGATTCTGAAAGTGGACATATTCCAAACACTATAATGAAATAAAATGATCTTTTCTACCTTTGTCTGGTGACTTTTTCTGATCATGCTGGCCCAGTATCCGACTCTGCTGCTAACTGTCCTCAGTGCAGGTCAGGAAGTCATCCTCCTTAAATATCTCCCTGGCAACCCAGGACCCTCCAGCCAACCCCCCCCCCCCCCTGCTCTCCCAGCAGTAAGGTAAACAAATTAAACCAAAAACCAATTTCTACAACTGGTTACACAAGGCTAGAGATGGGCTTTCACTGCAGCTCCTGCTGTGAGGATGGAGGTAAATCAACAATTTAAACCCCCTAGAGCAGCAGGACTCCACAGCTGATCCATCCTTACGCCTCCCCAAGCCTCTTATACTGGGTGCCTATGTAAGAGGGGAAACTTCAGACCAGGCCGCAGGCAGCATACGTGCAACGCTGGATCAACAAAGACTAGGGGACAGTCAATGAAATTACATGGAAATACTTTTAAAACAAATAGGAGGAAATATTTTTTCACACAAAGAATAGTTAAGCTCTGGAACTCATTGCCAGAGGATATGGTAACAGCAGTTAGTGTATCTGAGTTTAAAAAAGGTTTGGACAAGTTCCTGGAGGAAAAGTCCATAGTTCGCTATTGAGGTAGACATGGGGAACCCACTGCTAGCCCTGGGATTGGTAGCATGGAATGGTTCTACTAATTGGGTTTCTGCCAGGTACTTTTGACCTGGATTGGCCACTGTTGGAAGCAGGATACTGAGCTAGATGGACCATTGGTCTGACCCAGTATGACTGTTTTTATGTTCTTAAGGTATACCAGTGTTGGAAGCGGGGAGATGTTGAATCGTGGGTGGGGGAAAGATACCAGACTACGCCGATTACAGGGGTTGGGAATGGAAGAGATGTTTGGAGGAGATGTGGCAAGGTGATTAATTTTTTTAAATTGTGATTAATAATTAAGGCATTAATCATAGAGTTAACTGTGATTAACTTGCCCCCTGCAATATTAAATGATTAGAAAACCTAGATCTATGAAGACTTTGGTAAGAGGCCGGTAATGAAAGAGATTGAGCCCACCAACTGGGTTATAAATTTGAAGTTTGAGGGGTTAGATTATAATTTTATACTGCAAGAATTAGTCCCCAACCCCTGATGAATCCTTTTCAACCCTAATGCCTTTCAATGACCAATCTGAAGCAGGTGCAGGAACAGCTGCAACCAGTGGTGTAGCCAGACAGCCAATTTTGGGTGGGCCTGAGCCAGTGGTGTACTGGTAAATGTTTAACAACAGGCTCTCTCCCCGGTCCACCTCTGCGCCCCCCCCCCCCACCAAATTGCAGAGGTGGCTATACCCTGGGAGAGAGCAATGCATTACTCTTTCCGGGAAAAAAAACCCATTTTTAAAAAATGCTACCAGGCACTGTTGGGATTTAAACAAGGCAATAATACACAGAGCAAAACACGAGACACAATTATTGGAGTTTAATATAAAAGTTTATGGGTTATGATAGAATTATTTGTTATCAGACTTTTATTGTTTAATAAGGAATTGCTAGTCATGCGTTTTCATCCATAACAATAGTTAATACATAAAAGTTAAATACAGAACACGGTTTGGGGGGAGGGAGGGTTAAGTGCTATATTACAAATTTTGATGGCTGTACGTAATGTTGTATGCTTGAAGTGATGTTCCACTGAGCTTTGTACAATTGTATTGATGCTGCTATGTTAAGGTGGATTTGTACTTTTTGATTTGTCATCAATAAAACTGTTGAAATATAAAAATGCTACCAGGGTCCAATCTAATTCATGTTTAATGTGGGATAAAATGCCATAAATAAGTAAATAAAGAGAGAACTTTTAACGTTGAGCACCTGATTCTCATAACATGATATCTGTTTAGAAGCCCTTACCAGGAGAAAAAACAGCTCTGCACCAATAACAGGGTTAGGTGTCCCTATAACCACCCCTCCAAACGACACACGATTACGATTTATAACAAATTACTACTCTACCTATGAAAAGTTATTCCCTTCTTATACTTCCTCTGTGTCCATCCCTATGCATAAGACAGCGGCATTTTTTTACAGTATCCTCCCCTCCACACCCCACCCCACCTCATCTCATCTACCTTTTAAAGACCTCCTATCCGCTCCCCCGACTCGAAGGGTCCCACTCCCAGTGCATACCTGAAGGCAGCGTCCCTGGTGGTCAGTGGATTCTTCAGGGCAGGAAAGATCCCCAGTCTTTCCTGCCTCCTGCCAGTGCTGACCCTCCTCCTGCCGCATCTTCTTTAAAATGGCTGCCCAGACTTACAAGGGCGGCCTCGCAAGACATCTCCTTCCTCTCTCTTCCCTCTGTTCATCCATGTCCAGCTGTTTTTCCTCCCCCCCTTCATGATCCATGTCCAGCATTTCTCCTCTCTCCTCCCCTCCATCCATGTTCATCTCACTTCCTCTCTCTTCCCTCCCCTCCATCCATGTCCAGCATTTCAACTCTCTCCCCCCCTCCCCTCCATCCGTGTCCAGAATTTCTCCTCTCTCCCCTAAATCCATGTGCACCTCCTGCTCTGTCTTCCCTCTCCTTCATCCATGTCCAGCATTTCTCCTCTCCTCCTGTCCTTCCCCCATCCATGCCCATTGATTCTCCTCTGCCCTCCCCTAACCATCCATGCCCAGCTATTCTCCTCTGCCCTCCCTTCCATGTCCAGCGATTCTCCTTTGCCCCCTATCCTCCCCTCCCATCCATGTGCAGTGATTCGCCCCAGCCTCCACCTGCCCCCCTTTTCAGCCCTCGAGTTCCAGTTCCAACCCTAGCGCCGGTTCACCTGCCTGCCCTCAGCTCCCCAATAGCCCTCCTTTCCTTCCTGCTGCCGCCCTGCATTTAAATCTTTTATTTTACCTCAAGTCACGGCGGTGGCACTGAAAGCAGCAGGCTCAGCTCGCCTCCAGCCTTCCCTTCCCTCTCAGTGTCCCGCCCTCACAGAAACA
This sequence comes from Microcaecilia unicolor, assembly GCF_901765095.1. Classification (NCBI taxonomy): domain Eukaryota; kingdom Metazoa; phylum Chordata; class Amphibia; order Gymnophiona; family Siphonopidae; genus Microcaecilia; species Microcaecilia unicolor. Next base: position 15,207,058 of record NC_044031.1, on the reverse strand, counting down.
GGAAATACATCAGAAGAAGGCGGGACAGTACACTGAGAGGGAAAGGAAGGCTGGAGGCGAGCTGAGCTGAGCCTGCTGCTTTCAGTGCCGCCGCCGTGACTTGAGGTAAAATAAAATTTAAACACAGGGCAGCGGCAGAAAGGAAAGGAGGGCTATTAGGGAGCTGAGGGTGGGCAGGTTGAGCCGGCACTTGGAGTCTGTGACTCTGCAGCTCGGAGTGGGGAGGAGAGGCAAGCCGGCTCGCAAGATGCCAAAAATTTAACAACCTGCTCTTGCAAGCCAGCTCCAGCACACCACTGGCCTGAACCCAAAGTGGGTAGGCACAAAAGTTTCTCTCTACCCCCTCCCCCTGCACTTCCCAACTCAAAATATAAATACTTTAGCTGTTGAGGATCCCCAAGCTTTGTCAGCGGAAGACCTCCAGTAAAGATGGCCAGACCTCCCTTTTACCAAACTTGGCAGGCAACAGCAACTCCTTGAGCCACCGATGCCTGCACCCCATACGTAGGGTTACCATAGTTATCTATCCCGAACTTACTTAAATTTACATTATCCAGACTGCAATGGTCTTAGATACAAATCACTTATGCATCCAGCTTCTCTTACATAAGTACCAACTGTGGAACGCACTGCCTAAAACCGTGAAATCAATTCATAACCATCTTAACTTCAGGAAGTCACTGAAAACCACCTTGTTTAAGAAGGCCTACCCCCAAGACCCAACTTAATTTTCTACTTCCTGTGATACAGCAAAACTATGAACCGTATTGGACTTTTTATCATATCTTTGTTGCCTTATACTCATGTTATTTATAACTTTACTACTATTTGTGTATTTGTATTTTATCGAACCGGAGCCTGCCTCTATGGTATTATGTAAGCCACATTGAGCCTGCAACTAAGTGGGAAAATGCGGGTATAAATGTGTTAAATAAATAAAAAAATTTGGTCCCCCTAAAAAGAGGACACATGCCCCGCCCCATCACATATCGCCCCACCCCTTTTACCCCACCCCCCTAAGGATGTCCTATCCCCTCCCTTACCTTACTCTACTGCCCTGGTGGTCTAGTGACCTGTTCGGGGCAGGAAAGAGCACCTTCTTTCCTGCCCGGAGCGCTGCCCTGCATTCTCTCTCTTCCCCTTGCAATGCTGATGGTGCCGATTCAAATGGCCACCGAGAGTTGAAGATGGATACTAAGGACTAAAGAGTGAGAGAAAAGTGGGGAAAAAACATCAAATGAAAGATCAGTGCCAGACAGATGTAGAGAAGGACAGGAAGAAGACAAGAGAAGAGCAAAGAAATGGAAAAGCCAACCTGGAAAAGAACACGGCGGCCAGACTCATATTTGGAAAATCAAAATACGAAAGTGCAAAACCCCTATGAGAGAACTACACTGGCTCCCACTCAAAGAACGTATCACGTTCAAAATATGTACCCTAGTACAAAAAAAACAAACATGGCGACGCCCCAGCCTACATGTCAGACTTGCTAGACCTACCACCCAGGAATGCTAAAAAATCATCTCGTACATTCCTTAATCTTCATTTCCCTAACAGTAAAGGTCTAAAATACAAATTAATGCACGCATCAACCTTTTCCTATATGAGCACGCAATTCTGGAACGCATTGCCACGCAACCTCAAAGCGACTTATGAACTGACCAACTTCCGTAAACTACTAAAGACCCATCTCTTCGACAAGATATACCACAAAGAAAAATCATGTGAAACTCTTGTATAATTCCAGAAATGTTAATAATGCCTTCTTTATATTACTAGCATGCATTCCATTACCAAGCAATCCAACGTCCTTCTGTAACACCAAATGCCTATTCTCTTTTTATTTCCATTGTCCGTGATGTTTCGTAAGCCACATTGCGTCTGCAAAGAGGTGGGAAAATGTGGGATACAAGTGCAATAAATAATATAATAAATTTAGGAGAAGACTGACACATGAAAAGTGGAAAGAGACTGGACCCAGACCAACTCAAAAATAGAATGCTCAGACAACAAAGGTAGAAAACAAACCATTCTTTTTATTTAATGCTTTTTAAGGACTAAGATGTGCCTGCTTTGTGAAATGTACATTTTTTTCTATTGTTGTATTTTGCAGAGTATAGGAGAAACTACTAGTACTACTTATCATTTCTATAGCGCTACTAGACGTACGCAACGCTGTACACTTGAACATGAAGAGACAGTCCCTGCTCGACAGAGCGTACAATTTCTGTTTCTCTTTTACCAGTATTGACCTGCTTCCAGAGTCTGGCTTTCTTGATCTATATTTCATTTCAGTTTTCTGGGCATGTTTTTTGTGGTTCTCTATTTTGTATCACATGAGGGTCTGTCCGTGTTCTGCATATGTGACTGAGGTGATGGATTCTGCTAGCATGTAGTGTTTTGTGTAGGAATGTGTAACAGACCAGCTTGTTCCATTTTCCAGTAGCAGGTACCTTGGTGCTTTAGGGTCCAGTGTCTTTTCATAGGTGGGCTAGGGCTCTTGTGTGTTAAGTTTTCATTTCTCCCTTAGTCCCTGCTGGACCCTAACTCTCAGATTCCCAGCTTTCTAGTTTTTCTAGGTGCTTTGATTTCACTTTCATGTCCTCCCCAACATGGCCAGTATGTATCTCTCTCTTTGCCTTTCTACTATACTTTTACAGTACTGTTGCCTTACTGAGTTAAATGAAGAGGGCAGACACTGGATGGAAGGAGGGACAGAAGGGGTAGACGCTGGAAGGAAGACAGGAGAGAGAGGGCTGTCGCTGGATGAAAGGAGGGCGAGAAGGGACAGACACTGGAAGGAAGATGAGAGAGAGGGCAAACGCTGGAAGAGGGAAGAGAGGGCAGATGCTGGATGGAAGAAGGGAGAGAAGGGGCAGACGCTGGAAGGAAGACAGGAAAGAGAGGGCAGTCGCTGGAAGAGGGAAGAGAGAGGGCAGTCGCTGGATGGAAGGAGGGAGAGAAAGGGCAGCCACTGGAAGAGGGAAGAGAGAGGGCAGACGCTGGATGGAAAGAGGAGAAAGGTGCAGCCACTGGAAGAGAGAGGGCAGACACTGGATGGAAAGAGGGAGAAAGGGGCAGCCACTGGAAGAGGGAAGAGAGAGGGCAGATGCTGGATGGAAGGAGGGAGAGAAGGGGGCAGATGCTGGAAGGAAGACAGGAGAGAGAGGGCAGTCGCTGGAAGAGGGGAGGGCAGTCACTGGATGGAAGGAGGGAGAGAAGGGGCAGCCACTGGAAGAGGGAAGAGAGAGGGCAGATGCTGGATGGAAGGAGGGAGAGAAGGGAAGAAGTGTCTGAGGGGCTGCAGCAGGGAATGGATTGAGCAGTGCCAGGCTCATTTCTTCTTGTGTTGTGTGGCATTGCCTGGCACTGCATCCCCTGCTGCCCACCTCCTGCCAGTGAGGAGAGAGAATGAGGAAGAGAGCCTGAGGGGCTACAGCAGGGAATGGATTGAGCAGTGCCAGGCTTATTTCTTCTTGTGTGTGTGTGGCATTGCCTGGCACTGCATCCCCTGCTGCCCACCTCCTGCCAGTGAGGGAGGAGAATCAGGAAGAAGAGCCCGAGGGGCTACTGGAGGGAATGGATTGAGCAGTGCCAGGCTCATGTCTTCTTGTGTGTGTGTGGCATTGCCTGGCACTGCATCCCCTGCTGCCCACCTCCTGCCAGTGAGGGGAGGAGAATGAGGAAGAAGAGCCTGAGGGGCTACAGGAGGGAATGGATTGAGCAGTGCCAGGCTCATTTCTTCTTGTGTGTGTGTGGCATTGCCTGGCACTGCATCCCCTGCTGCCCCCTCCTGCCATGAGGGGAGGAGAATGAGGAAGAAGAGCCTTCTGTATGTGTGGCATTGCCTGGCACTGCCTTCCCTGCTGCCCACCTCCTGCCAGTGAGGAGAGAGAATGAGGAAGAAGCCTGAGGGGCTACAGGAGGGAATGGATTGAGCAGTGCCAGGCTCATTTCTTCTTGTGTGTGTGTGGCATTGCCTGGCACTGCATCCCCTGCTGCCCACCTCCTGCCAGTGAGGGAGGAGAATGAGGAAGAAGAGCCTTCTGTATGTGTGGCATTGCCTGGCACTGCCTCCCCTGCTGCCCACCTCCTGCCAGTGAGGAGAGGAGAATGAGGAAGAGAGCCTGAGGGGCTACAGGAGGGAATGGATTGAGCAGTGCCAGGCTCATTTCTTCTTGTGTGTGTGTGGCATTGCCTGGCACTGCATCCCCTGCTGCCCACCTCCTGCCAGTGAGGGGAGGAGAATGAGGAAGAAGAGCCTTCTGTATGTGTGGCATTGCCTGGCACTGCATCCCCTGATGTCACTCACAAGGAGGGTAGATTGAGAACACAGCATGAGAGGGAGACCACACCCCTTCCATTGATTGGTCAGAAAGGCGAGGCAGGGAGATGAGGACAAGATCCCGCCCTCTGATACTGTGATGTCACATTCCACCTAGAAGTTCTCATGTCCAGTAGAGGAAGCAGCTGTTTCCTCTGCATAATATCTGATATTTGTAAACTGGAGCATGATATGACCCAAAATATAAACATCTGGCTGGAGGGAGTAGTTTATTTATTTATCTATTTATTTATTTGTAGCATTTATACCCCGCTCTTTCCCGCTCGATAGCAGGTTCAGTGCGGCTTACAATGTATTGGTATAAGATATCACAAAGATAATACAATGTATGGGTACAACATCACAGAAGCAACATGATGTGTGGGCAGGGGTGTGCTGGTAAATTTTAACACAGGCTCTTTCTCCGACGTAGCCCGCTCTGCAGTTGGAAGGGCCAGGGGTGGCCGGGGGGGGGGGGGTGGCAACACTTGCCTCTCTCTCCTCCCTCCTTCGTGCGGGCACTCTAGCATACCTTTGCTGGCAGCCACCACTCCCAACGTCTTGCTCTGAGCAGCATGCTGGAACTTCTCTGACATGCTCGAGAAGTCCCAGCCTGTTGCCCAGAGCTGGAAACAAGGAGCGGGAGCAGCAGTAGTCTATTTACTTGGCTGGCAGGGCTCAGCATCCTCACCAGCAAAGTAAAAGAGAAATCAGCAGGGGCCCAAGCCATTTTAGGACCCAGTTTGCTAAAGTAACCATGGAGGCCCTACTTTAACAACCGGCTCCCAAAATTCTTAAAACTTAACAACCAGCTCTTGCGAGCCTGTGAGAGCCTGCTCCAGTACACCACTGTGTGTGGGGTAAAAAGTATCACAGCGATAACACAATTGTATAAGAGGGATAAGGAAGAGATGTGGGGGAAGGATTGAGATATGGTTAATGTAGTGTCCCGTTGGTCTGGAGGTCGGTTCCTTAGTCTAGTGGTATCCAGCGTTCAGTAATCCCTCCTACAGTTGGTGGATAGGTTCTTAATTTAAGTTGGGCCGTTTGGATAGGCTTGTTTGAAGAGGTATGTTTTCAGCAGCTTTCGGAAGGGTAGATGTTCGTTGGTTGTACGGATATATCTTGGTAGTTCCTGTTTCAGGGTCAGGATGTGGCTGCTGGAGTTTCCTCTCTCTGTGCTTCATTTGCTAAAATATTCCAGGAAGTGCACAAAGACGTTATTACTAAACCACCCATAGCTTTCAGTGATGATCAGTTCTCTGCTCCTTCCCTGATCCTTCTCCATCTGCCACCATTTACAGAGAGCCAAGTCTTGGATCCGACTTAAAGCTGCCCCAGAGTGTAGAGAGACCAAGGGGCCAGTACTGGAGATCGAGCTCTGGAGAAGGGCAGGAGGATGGCTCTTGGGGTTTGTGCTGAGCAGGTAGGACTGGCAGCCCTGGAAACTGTTTTCCCTCTGCAGCATCTGAGTGAAACCATCCGGCCACAGGTGGCAGCAGCTGATGTCTCAAGATAAAGAGGGACTTGGTGCTGCAGCCCAGGAACTGACTCTATGTCTCACAAGGAGGTAATTGAGAACAAGGAGGTTAGATTGAGAACCCAGCATGAGAGAGACTCTATGATGTCACTCACAAGAAGTGTTAGATAAACAAGGAGGTTAGATTGAGACAGCATGATAAGGGAGACCACGCCCCTTCCATTGATTGGTCACAAGACTGGTGAGGCAAGGACAAGATCCACCCCCTCTGACACTGTGTTTTCTCACATTCCACCTAGGGTGGTCCTAATGATCCAGGTTCCTTCCTGCTTCTCTCCAGGAGGAGACCCTGATTCCCAGATCTGCCCCCAGGGATGAAGGGAGTCAGGACAGGAGAATGTCTGCAGGGTTTTGCACTCAACAGTAGGAGACTGGCAGGAGGTGGGCAGCAGGGGATACAGTGCCACACACAGAAGACGAGCCTGGCACTGCTCAATCCATTCCCTCCTGTAGCCCCTGGCTCTTCTTCCTCATTCCCTCCCCTCACTGGCAGGAGGTGGGCAGCAGGGCTGCAGTGCCAGCAATGCCACACACACACAAAGAATCATCCATTCCCTGCTGTAGCACCTCAGGCTCTTCTTTCTCATCTCCTCCCCTCACTAGCAGGAGGTGGCAGCAGGAGATGCAGTTCCAGGCAATGCCACACACACAAGAAGAAATGAGCCTGGCACTGCTCAATCCATTCCCTGCTGTAGCCCCTCGGCTCTTCTTCCTCATTCTCCTCCCCTCACTGGCAGGAGGTGGGCAGCAGGGGATGCAGTGCCAGGCAATGCCACACACACACAAGAAGAAATGAGCCTGGCCTGCTCAATCCATTCCCTGCTGTAGCCCCTCAGGCTCTTCTCCTCATTCTCCTCCTGCTTTACCAGACTCTCACTTTCTCCTTACATTCTCCCTCTTTTCTCTGACAGTCACTTTCTGCTTCCTGTCCTCTTGCTTTTAAAATTTGTTTGTGCTGGGACGGTAGAGGTGAAATGTCCTCTAGCCAAAATACTAGGACTACGGGGCCACGCAATCATGAATCTGCTAAGTACTAAATTTAAAACATTTTGGGAAAATATTTCTTTACTTAACTTGTCAATTAAGTCTACTACTACTACTACTTATCATTTCTATAGCTCTACTACACATATGCATCACTCTACACTGGACACAAGAGACAGTCCCTGCTTGAAAGAGCTTACAATCTAATTAGGACAGATAAACCGGACAAATAAGGGATAAGGGAGTTACAAAGGTGGGTGATAAAAATGGGTGCTGAACAGTGAGTGAGGGTTAGGAGTTAAAAGCGACATCAAAAAGGTGTCTTTTAGCCTAGCATTGAAGACGGCCAGAGATGGAGCTTGACGTACCAGCTCAGGAAGTTTATTCCAGGCATATGGTGCAGCAAGATAAAAGGAACAGAGTCTGGATTAGCAGTGGAGAAAAGTGCAGATAAGAGTTCCTTGTCATCTATGCTTCTTATCTTTCCCCCTAAACCAACCTCTCCTCCTCCCCCATTCTCTATTTCTGTGGATAAAACTCTCATCCTTCCTGTCTCATCAGCTCGTAACCTTGGGGTCATCTTCGACTCCTCCCTCTCCTCTGCACATATTCAACAGACTGCTAAAACCTGTCGTTTCTTTCTCTATAATATCAGCAAAATTCCCCCTTTCATACATAGTAACATAGTAGATGATGGCAGAAAAAGACCTGCACGGTCCATCCAGTCTGGCCAACAAAATAAACTCATATGTGCTACTTTTTGTGTATACCTTACCTTGATTTGTACCTGTCTTTATCAGGGCAGACCGTAGTCTGCCCAGCACTATCCCCGCCTCCCAACCACCAGCTCCGCCTCCCCCACCACCGGCTCTGGCACAGACCGTATGCCCAGCACTATCCCCGCCTCCCAACCATCAGCCCCTTTCTGAGCACACTACCAGAACCCATCCACGCTCTTATCACCTCTCGCTTAGACTAGTGCAACTTGCTTCTCACAGGTCTCCCACTTAGCCTCTCTCCTCTTCAATCTGTTCAAACTTCTGCTGCACGACTAATATTCCGCCAGGGTCTTACGCTCATATTAGCCCTCTCCTCAAGTCACTTCACTGGCTTCCTATCCGTTTCCGCATACAGTTCAAACTCCTCTTATTGACCTATAAGTGCATTCACTCTGCAGCTCCTCAGTACCTCTCCACTCTCATCTCTCCCTACATTCCTCCCCGGGAACTTTGTTCACTGGGTAAATCTCTCTTATCTGCACCCTTCTCCTCCACTGCTAACTCCAGACTCCGTTCCTTTTATCTTGCTGCACCATATGCCTGGAATAAACTTCCTGAGCCAGTAAGTCAAGCTCCATCTCTGACCGTCTTCAAATCTAAGCTAAAAGCCCACCTTTTTGATGCTGCTTTTAACTCCTAACCCTTATTCACTTGTTCAGAACTCTTATTTTATCATCCTCACTTTAATATTCCCTTATCGCTTGTTTGTCCTGTTTGTCTGTCCTAATTAGATTGTAAGCTCTGTCGAGCAGGGACTGTCTCTTCATGTTCAAGTGTACAGCGCTGCGTACGTCTAGTAGCGCTATAGAAATGATAAGTAGTAGTAGTACCAGTCCATACTAATGAGTTTGTCCATCTACCAGCGGAAGGAACAGAGAAAATAGTAAACCCCCCTTAAGGTATCGTGCAGCCTGGAATGTTCAGTATTTTCTCTGTCTCCTAGCGGATGGTGGACGGATTGTGCAGCTACTCTGGATTGCTGGCTGGTAGCTCCTGTCCCAGATTCTTCTTGGTGTGACGGTAGCCGTGTTGGGGCTAGTTTTAGACTACTAGTGGTCCTGAGTTCCTCACCTGCCAGCTAGTTTGATATCCAGTGACCCTGGTTCCCTCCCCTCCCCTGGCTGTCTTTCTAGCAGGGTGATGGTTGATTGTGGCATGGAGTAACTTGTCTCCCCTGTGGGGTTCTTTTCTTCTGGTGGTAGGTTATCTGAATTTCTGCCTCTGAGGTAAGCCTTTATTTTTCCGTCACTAGTGAAGTTTGTTTTTTTTTTAAACAAAGAAGAAACTGTTTTTCCTTCTTTCTCTTGTCTGTTACCTGATTTATTCTTACTTCCTTCTTCTCAGGGCCTCCTTTGTTTTTGGCGGGCGCTGTCCTTGCATTTGGCTTCGCTTCTCTGCTCTCTCTGGTTTTGTCGGCTATTTTGTTCCCTCACGGTGTTTTCGCTCTTTCCCACCTTTGGCAACGTATTCTATTGGGCCACTTGGCATGGGCATAGCTTGGGGGGCGAAAGGGGCATTGCCCCCCCAAACGCAGGGCCGGCGCACCGCTGCATGCAGCTCTCTGTCCCTCCTTCCCACCCTCAGCGGGCTCAAATCCAGCCTTTCCGTTCCCTCACACAGTGTCTCGTATTCCTCTGATGATGAATTTCCTGTTTCCGCGAGGGCAGGACACTGTGTGAGGGAAGGGAAAGGCTGGATGCGAGCCCGCTGTGTTTTTTTCTTCACTGCCATCGCTGCGACTGAAAATAAAAGGTTTAAACGCGGAGGGGGGCAGGAAGGAATGGAGAGGAGGGCTATCGGGGAGCTGAGGGCAGGCAGGTGGGGCTGGGTTGGAACAGAAGGAGACTGAAAAGGGAGAGCTGGGGAAGTCACTGGACATCGGATGGAAGGGGAGAGTGGGGGGGTCAAAAGAGAATCGTTGGACGTGGATAGGGGGAGGGGCAGAGGAGAATCGCTGGACATGGAGGGAAGAGAAATTACTGGATATGGAGGGGAGGACAAAGGAGTGAGGAGAATTGCTGGACATGGATGGACGGAGGGGGCAAGGGAGAGGAAATTTGCTGGATATGGATGGAGGAGAGGGCAGGGGAGAATGGAGAGTTGCTGGATATGGATGGATGGAGGGGGCTGGGGAGAGAGGAAATTTGCTGGATATGGATGGATGGAGGAGAGGGCAGGGGGAATGGAGAGTTGCTGGAAATGGATGGATGGAGGGGGCTGGGGAGAGAGGAAATTTGCTGGACATGGATGGATGGAGGAGAGGGGAGAGAGGAGAGTTGCTGGAGATGGATGGAGGGGAGGGAAGACAGGAAGGAGATGCACATGGAAGGAGGGGAGGGCAGGGGAAGGAGAAGTCGCTAGACATGGAGTGGAGGGCAGGGGAGAGAGAAGAATTGCTGGACATGGATGAATGAATGGAGGGGGCAGGGGACAGGAAGTTTGCTGGATATGGCTGGAGAAGAGGGCAGGGGAGAATGGAGAGTTGCTGGACATGGATGGATGGAGAGGAGGTACTAGAACTCGGGGACTGAAAATGGAGAGCTGGGGAAGTCACTAGACATGGATGGGAGGAGAGGGTGGGGATACAAAGGGAGAATTGTTGGACATAGATGGGGGCAGGGGCGTAGCCAGACACCCAAGTTTGGGTGGGCCAGGACCCAAGGTGGGTGGGCAGCACTCCGCCTTGTCCTACAAGTGATTTGGTTTCTCCCTCTCTCGCCTGCATGCCATATGGTCTTTCAAACATCCCCTCTCCCCCGTATACCTTTTAAATAGCAGATTTTCACCGTCAGCAAAAAGTTGTTGGGAGTTTTTGGCTGGTGGGGCTTGGGATCCCTGCCAGCCACATTATATGTGTGCTGCTACTTGGTGGGCCTGAACCTAAAGTGGGTGGGCCTGGGCCCACCCCAGCCCATCCTTGGCTATGCCACTGGATGGGGGGAGGGCAGAGGAGAATCGCTGGACATGGATGGGAGGGGAGGGCAGGGAGAATCGCTGGACATGGAGGGGAGGCCAGGGGAGAGAGGAGAATTGCTTGACATGGATGGATGGAGAGGGCAGAAAGGAATGGAGAGGAGGGCTATCGGGGAGCTGAGGGCGGGCAGGTGGGCTGGGTTGGAACAGAAGGAGACTGAAAAGGGAGAGCTGGATAGGGGGAGGGTAGAGGAGAATCGCTGGACATGGATGGGAGGGAAGGGCAGGGCAGGGGAGAAAGGTGAAATCACTGGACATGGAGGGGAGGACAGGGGCAGAGGAGAATTGCTGGACATAGAGGGGAGGGGCAGAGGAGAATTGCTGGACATGGAGGGAAGGACAGGGAAGAGAAATCACTGGATATGGAGGGGAGAGCAGAGGAGTGAGGAGAATTGCTGGACATGGATGTATGGATGTATGGATGGGGCAGGGGAGAGGAAATTTGCTGGATATGGATGGAGGAGAGGGCAGGGGAGAATGGAGAGTTGCTGGACATGGATGAATGGGTGGAGAGGAGGGAACCAGAACTCAGGAACTGAAAACGGGGAGCTGGGGAAGTCACTGGATATGGATGGGAGGGGAGGGTGGGAATCAAAGGAGAATTGTTGGACATAGATGGGGAGAGGGCAGAGGAGAATCGCTGGACATGAATGGAAGGGGGGGCAGGGAGAATCGCTGGACATGGATGGATGGAGGGGGCTGAGGAGAGGAAGTTTGCTGGATATGGCTGGAGGAGAAGGCAGGGCAGGGGAGAATCCCCATAAATCCCCACACCAGCAACACAACATAACCAATGATCGAACAGGACAATATACAATTATCACTCCCTTCAACCCTCATGTTGCCTGATACACACCTATCTCTTGTGACCACAATATAACCTTGAATTTGTTATCAGCTGACTTGGCGAACGCCATTACGGTACTATGTAAGCCACATTGTGCCTGCAAATAGGTGGGAAAATGTGGGGTACAAATGTAACAAATAAATAAATAAAAATGCATGTGTTTTATGTTGATGCAGGGCAGCTGTTGGGCAGACTACTTAGAAATCCATTCTTTTGTAATATCCCAAGAAACACTACTCATACCTAGTGCCCACCCATATTAGCTCTGGGCCCACCCAAAATGTCAGGTCTGGCTACGCCACTGTTATACAGGGTAATGATGTGTCAGAAATAAGTCTAATAACAGGTGTCCCACAAGGATCCTGTCCCTGCTATTCTCTTTAATATTGTTTTAATACCTCTTACTACTATTACTACTACTACTATTTAACATTTCTAAAGCGCTACTAGGGTTACGCAGCGCTGTACAGTTTAACATAGAAGGACAGTCCCTGCTCAAAGAGCTTACAATCTAAAGGACAAGTGTACAGTCGGTCAAATTGGGGCAGTCTAGATTCCTGAAAGGTATAAAGGTTAGGTGCCGAAAGCAACATTGAAGAGATGGGTTTTGAGCAAGGATTTGAAGATGGGTAGGGAGGGGGCTTGGCGTAAGGGCTCAGAAAGTTTATTCCAAGCATAGGGTGAGGCGAGGCAGAATGGGTGGAGCCTGGAGTTGGCGGAGGTGGAGAAGGGTACTGAGAGGAGGGATTTGGCCTGTGAGCGGAGGTTACTGGCGGGAACGTAAGGGGAGATGCTTAGTCGGTTGCTTAATTGTTTTGGTATATAATTCAGACTATATGCAGACGAGATTGGAGAAAAGTGTTGGAGATACGTTTGCCAGATTGAGGTTAATAATTCTTTCTATGAACTACTGGGTGTCTGCAAATAGTCTGAAATTAAATTATTAACAAGACTCCGATTTTATTACTTACAACACGTGATGCACCTGATAATCCTACAGTGTTTCTGTATGAAAATGAGCCAATTCCTATATCGTTCTGTTGAGATAGAAGTAAGATTTTTTACATTGCTGGTCCAGTTTACCAGAATAAGTTGCCAATGCGAATAAGAAATATTAAAGAATTTTAAAAAGAGCTCGGGACATGGGTATTTATGCCGACTTACAGCTGGGATGATGAATGATGGTCTAGTACTTGTTTCAGTATTTTGAGTTTGAAGATATTTTGTAATTTTAAATTTGCCTTTAAATTATGTATGTGATTATGTAATCCGCTGAGAACCTCAGAGCTAGTTTTTTAAATTAATAAAGACATAAACGTCTTCCTTTTCTTCTCTGGCAGAAACAGAAATGAGTGTAAGGTACATCATCCTATTCCTGAGGAAATTCTGAACAGGGTGAAGCCGGTGCTGAAACTTTCATGTAACATGGAGGGGCATAATCGAACCGCGCCGGCCATCTTCAGGGCCAACTCTGCGAGCGGGTGGAGCCAAGCGTATTTTCGAAATATGCTTGGCGCAGAACAAATCGCTTGCCGGGTTTGGAACAGGATTGCCGGCGGATTGCCGGGTTTAGATGAGATGTCCGGCTCCGATTTTCAGCCATAATGGAAACCGGACCCGGCCATATCAAACCCGGCGAAATGCAAGGCATTTGGCTGTGGGAGGAGCCAGCATTTGTAGTGCACTGCCCCCCCCCCCCGACATGCCAGGACACCAACCGGGCACCCTTGGGGGCACTGAAAAAGTCTTTAAAAAAAACCAAACTGAGCTTCCAGGTGCATAGCACCCTTCCCTTGTGTGCTGAGCCCCCCAAATCCCCCCCAAAACCCACTGCCTACAAGTCTACACCATTACCATAGCCCTAAGGGGTGAAGGGGGGCACCTACATGTGGGTACAGTGGGTTTTGGGGTTTTTTGGAGGGCTCAACATTAACCACCACAAGTGTAACAGTTGGGGATGGACCTGGGTCTGCCTGCCTGAAGTGCACTGCACCCACTAAAAACTGCTCCAGGGACCTGCATACTGCTGTCAGGGAGCTGGGTATGACATTTGAGACCGGCTTACAGGCTGGCAAAAAATGTTTTAATTTTTTTTTGTGTGTGTGTGGAAGGGGGTTGGTGACCACTGGGATAGTAAGGGGAGGTCATCCCCGCTTCCCTCCGGTGGTCATCTGATGAGTTGGGGCACTTTTTCCAGACCTGGTCCTAAAAATAAATGGACCAAGTCCGGCCGGCAAAATGCTACTTCGAGCCGGCCTCTTTTTTCCATTATAAGTTGAAGCCGGCCATCTCGTACCCATGCCCCCGTCCCACCTTCGCTACCCTCCTAACATGCCCCCTTGAAGGTTGGCTGGCGCCGCGACGAAACAGCAGTTGAAACCGGCCAAAATCGGCTTTTGATAATACCTATTTGGGCGGGATTGAGAGATAGCTGGCGATCTTCCGATTTGTGTTGGAAGATCGCCAGCGATCTCTTTCGAAAATAAGCCTGATAGTAATGTAGTAGATGATGGCAGAAAAGACCTGCACGGTCCATCCAGTCTGCCGAACAAGATAAACTCATATGTGCTACTTTATGTGTATACCTGACCTTGATTTGTTTCTGCCATTTTCAGGGCACAGACCGTAGAAGTCTGCCCAGCACTAGGCCCAACCACCAGCCCCGCCTCCCCCCACCGGCTCTGCCACCCAATCTCGGCTAAGTTTGTGAGGATCCATTCCTTCCGAACAGGATTCCTTTATGTTTACCCCACGCATTTTTTAATTCCGTTACTGTTTTCATCTCCACCACCTCCCACGGGAGGGCATTCCAAGTATCCACCACTCTCTCCGTGAAAAAATATTTCCTAACATTTTTCTTGAGTCTGCCCTCCTTCAATCTCATTTCATGTCCTCTAGTTCTAACGCCTTCCCATCTCCGGAAAAGATTTGTTTGCGGATTAATACCTTTCAAATATTTGAACGTCTGTATCATATCACCCCTGTTTCTCCTCTCCTCCAGGGTATACATGTTCAGGTGCGCAAGTCTCTCCTCATACGTCTTGTAATGCAAATCCCATACCATTCTCGTAGCTTTTCTTTGCACCGCTTCAATTCTTTTTACATCCTTAGCAAGATACGGCCTCCAAAACTGAACACAATACTCCAGGTGGGGCCTCACCAACGACTTATACAGGGGCATCAAAACCTCTTTTCTTCTGCTGGTCACACCTCTCTCTATACAGCCTAGCAACCTTCTAGCTACTGCCACCGCCTTGTCACATTGTTTCGTCGCCTTCAGATCCTCAGCTACTATCACCCCAAGATCCCTCTCCCCGTCCGTACATATCAGACTCTCCCCGCTTAACACATACGTCTCCCGTGGATTTCTACTCCCTAAGTGCATCACTTTGCATTTCTTCGCATTGAATTTTAATTGCCAAACCTTAGACCATTCTTCTAGCTTCCGCAGATCCTTTTTCATGTTTTCCACTCCCTCCCTGGTGTCCACTCTGTTACAGATCTTAGTATCATCCGCAAAAAGGCAAACTTTATTTTCTAACCCTTCGGTAATGTCACTCACAAATATATTGAACAGAATCAGCCCCAATGTTGATTCCCCCAGAACTCACAAACTGAACCCTTCTCGCTCCTCCCCACCAAGTAATGTACCCGCCCTCCTGTGGCACCGCCCTCCTTGTTCCATTTAATTTCATGCCCTCTACCTCCCCGACACTCACCACAGAGGAGAACGTCTGCGTGTTGGGTTATGTCCTGCTCCTCTGCCGCCCTGGCTCTGATGGCTGAGTTTGAACTATGGGGGCCACTGTAGAGGCTCACGGTTGAAATTCAGCAGTCAAAGTCAGATGACAAATAGGATCTGGCATGCAGCTCTTGTGTAGGGCATTGGGGAAGGAGGGGAATAAGAGGTAATGAATGGGTCAAGTCAAGCAAAACTACTGGAGGGTGAAGGGAGAGCTTGGGGAGTGAGAGAGGGGATGAAAAGGGCAAGCTGAGGAGGGGTGTAAAAACTGAAAGTGTGGATAGGGAGAAGGAGGGCAAGACGGGGGTGCCATGGGTGAAATATGTGAGTGCAGTACCATGGCTGAATTGCGTAGGTGGGGGGAGTAGATGGGTGTATGTACCAAGAGAGGGAGACAGAGATCAGAGATGTATTGGCAGCATTCAGAAAGAGCTGCGGGGGTCTGTGTGCGTTAGGGTGGGTTTGGGACGGCTAGGATGCTGTGAGTGCTGGAGAGGTTGAGAGAACTGGCGGGTTGTGAGCAGGGGCTGTGTGGGGTGGGGTGGGGGGGTTCTGAGATAACTGTGGAACTATGTTTGCTGGGGGCAACAGGGATTTCAGAAGGAGAACTAGTGTATGTGTATGGGGTAGATATGAGAGAGAGCTCATAGGATGTGTGCGCACTGGGCGGAATGGCGAAAGACCTGGCAGAGGAGGTGGGGATGCTGGAATGAGGGAAAAGAGAAATAAAGTTGGGGTGCTTATCCTTCTTATGGAGGGGTTCATACTAGTTGGAGACTGAGAATGCTGGGGGGGGGGGGAATCAAGCCTCAGCTGGGAGACAGCTTAGGTGGAATCGTAACGGAATTCAAACATGCGTGGGATAAGCATAAAGGAATCCTGTGCCGAAGGAATGGATCCTCAGGAGCTTAGTCAGGATCGGGAGGCGGGGCTGGTGGTTGGGAGGCGGGGATAGTGCTGGACAGACTTGTACGGTCTGTGCCGGAGCCGGGGTTGGGAGGCGGGGCTGGTGGTTGGGAGGTGGGGATGGTGCTGGGCAGACTTGTACGGTCTGTGCCGGAGCCGGGGTTGGGAGGCGGGGCTGGTGGTTGGGAGGCGGGGATAGTGCTGGACAGACTTGTACGGTCTGTGCCAGGGCCGGTGGTGGGCAGCGGGACTGGTGTTTGGGAGGCGGGGATAGTGCTGGACAGACTTGTACGGTCTGTGCCGGAGCCGGGGTTGGGAGGCGGGGCTGGTGGTTGGGAGGCGGGGATGGTGCTGGGCAGACTTGTGCGGTTTGTGCCCTGAAGAGCACAGGTACAAATCGAAGTAGGGTATACACAAAAAGCAGCAAATATGAGTTATCTTGTTGGGCAGACTGGATGGACCGTGCAGGTCTTTTTCTGCCGTCATCTACTATGTTACTATGAATCAGTCCTGGAACACAGAAGAGCTGGGTGTTTATGCTGGAGGAATTCTACACAAAACATATTATAGGTAAAGCAGGGTTTTTTTTTAATGTATGCAGTGACAAGCCCAGAACAAAGGCATGAGGGAGGTAACATGACAGGAGCTGATATCTAATGCATTCTGAGCACTTCCCTGTGTCCCTGAGTGTGTTTCTGGTTTGTGTTTCAGATGCGGGTGACGTTGGAGGACATCGCTGTCTCTTTCTCTCAGGTGGAGTGGGAGTATTTAGATGAAGGGCAGAAGGAGCTTTACAGGGAGGTGATGACGGAGAATTACGAGACCCTGATGTCTCTAGGTAAGGGTTTCCCATTATTCTTAAAATCTCTTCTCAGGCACATTAAGGAGTGACAGGCAGTGGATGAGTCTCAGTGGAGGAAGCCAATGTGACTGATAATGAGTGATGGCGAAATGACCCATTCCATATACAATGCAAGCAAGAAAGAGGGAATCAGCAACAGAAACCAAACACAACAGAAGTCTAGTGAACCATGGATGGATCTGGGAGGCTGAAGGAAGCAGAGTTTCTTGAAGGACCCGACACCGTCTGTGTTTCAGCAAATTGCCTACATCTGGGGTCTCTATACATACAATATAAATCGTATAGTAAAAACATACCTATTAATTGTAAAAAATAAAAACATAATTGTAAAAACGTGCACAGATACCATACGATGTTCTCACAGCATAGCAGCGGGGGTGGATTGACCATGAGGGAAACTGGGCAGTGCCTGAGGGCAGGGCCGGTCTTAGGCAGAGGCGATCAAGGCGACCGCATAGGGCCCCGCGCCTAAGGGGGCCCCGCGCAGCGCCTCAACTCTGCCTCGCTCGTGCCTCTGCTCCAACCTCCGCCACTGCTCGCCTTAGTCGCCTAAGATGATCCCCATTCCTGCGGCTCGGACACTCCGCTCCCGCCACCACCAGCGCGGCACCCACCCCCGGCTTGGGCCCGCTGAGCCCGCCGTCAGCTCCCGAGTCCTCGGACCCCGGCGACTAACTGAGCGATGCTAGCGAGCCAGCCCAGGCAGATACGGCCCCGCCCCCGACGGTGACGACAGACAGTTGCAGCGCGACGGCTCACCTCCAGGCTCCAGCTTCCTGCTCAATGTCCCGCCTTCTGATGTATTTCCTGTTTCCGGACACGAGGGTGGGAGTCACTGAGCGGGAAAAGCTGGAGCCTGGTCGGAGGTGGTGAGGACGTGAGGTGAGCCATTGTTGCTGACGCCAACAGTTGTGCACTTATGCCAAATCAAAATCAGATTCCATGCAGGCAGGAGAACAGGAGAAGTGTCTCTCTCATCTAACGACGCTTGCGGACGGTGCAAGGGTTGGAAATGTCTGCCTCCCTGAGAGGGATTTGGCCCAACAACATTAGTTGCTAGAGAAGCTGAGCAAGTAAGATCTTCTGGCTTGGAAGAGGCTGTTTCTAACATATCTGGGTTATTTTCACATAGATCTGCAGATATTTCTCCTGATAAAAATTTGGATGGCAATAACAGATTTAGCTAAAACACTCCGTCCAGTAATTAATGATATGACACCTCGAATTAGTCATTTGGAAGCTAGACTGCAATCACAGGAAGAAAAGAATACTAAGCTAAAATCTGAGAATGGAAATCATGAAGTAGCAAAATCTCTATATATAAAAGGCACCACCAACGTTCTAAATGAAGCCTCCAGCCGGAAGTGTGAAGGGGGAGAGATATCCGGTTTCCCCATGAGTGTCTGCCCCGCCCTCGCTCTCTCTGTAACACAAACAGTGAAGGAAAACACAGCAAAGCACGAAATCAAATCGCTCTCTCTGTAACAGTGAAGGACTCAGAGGGGGGAGGGGAGAGAGGGCAGAAGCCCTCACTATCTCTGTAACACAAACACAGCAGGAAACTTAACACTGAAGGACTCGACTCCGAGGGGGGAGGGGACAGAGAGCAGAGGGGAAGGGAGAGAGGGCAGAGGGCAGGGACACACACACTCCCACATGCACACAGAAGAAAACCTTGCTAGCCCCCGTTTCATTTGCATCAGAAACGGGGCTTTTTTACTAATCTGATATAAAGTAGGTACAATTAGTTCAAGCTTTTTAGTAACTGATGTGGCTACTTGCCTCTCTGGTTTGATGGGTTACAGAGTAATAGGGGAATTTGAAAGTACTGGATCTTTTCTTAATATTTTTCCTTTATTCTCCTTTGTTATGAGAATTGGAACTACTAATTGTAATGGACTTGAACTGAATAATTTCTGGGGAGGGGAGGTTTCATGATAGCATTGTGCTTATTATTTCAATCAGTATTTTTGTACAAGTTTAGCTTCATTTGTCTTTATTTGAAATTTCATAAATAAAAAAATGTTCTAAAAATGGAATAATCTTATCAATGGGGTGGAGCTAGAGTGGGGGGCAGAGCTAGGGTGGGCGGGGCTAGGGTGGGCGGGGCTAGGATGGGGCCCCACCAAATTGGTCTGCATAGGGCCCCGCACTTGCTAAGACCGGCCCTGCCTGAGGGCCCAGAGCAGTGTGGGGGGGGGGGGGGTGGCAATACTTCCTCCACACATCTCTCTGTCACCAGGTCTGGAACTCCCTCTCCCTTACCCTTCTCCCGCTCCGGCATTTTCCTTCTCTGACACTCCTCCCCCCGACCCCAGCACATTTATCTCAAACATTTCTTTCTTCGTACAGGGTCCTGGCACGGGCTGTCTACCACTGACTGGGACCTTCTCTCTGCCAAGGGCCACCCTTGCGGAAGTAGGATTTGGGTTTCTGCCAGGTACTTGTGACCTGGATTGGCCACTGCTGGAAGAAGGATACTGGGCTAGATGGACCATTGGTCTGACCCACTATGGCTGTTCTTATGTTTGATCTTATGCTCAATCTAGGGAGGGGCTACGTTAACTGCTTTTACTACATTTTCTGGCAAAACATTCAAGAGTTTAATTACCTGTTCAGTGAACAGCATAGCATCTCAATTACAGACTATAGACTTTTCTGCCAGGAACTTGTCCGAACCTTTTTTTAAACCCAGATATGCTAACCACCATTACCACATCCCCTGGCTGTGAGTTGCAGAGCTTAACTATTCTTTCAGTGAAAAAATATTTCCTCCTGTTTGTTTTAAAAGTATTTCCATGCAACTTCATTGAGTGTCCTCTAGTCTGTACTTTTTGAAAGAGTGAAAAATCGATTCACTTTTACCCATTCTACACCACTCAGAATCTTAAGGACCTCAATCGTATCCCCCCGTATCCGTTTCTTTTCCAAGCTGAACAGCCGTAATCTCTTTAGCCTTTCCTCATATGAAAGGAGTTCCATCTCCTTTATCATTTTGGTCGCTCTTGTTTGAACCTTTTCTAATTCCACTATATCTTTTTTGAGATACAGTGACAGGAATTGAACACAGTACGTAAGGCGAGGTAGCACTATGGAGCGATACAGAGACATTATAATATTCTTGGTCTTATTTTGCATCCCTTTCCTAATAATTCCTAGCATCTTCTTTTTTTTGGCTACAACCGCACACTAGGCAGAAGATTTTAGCGTATTATTTTTCTTGAGCGTTGACTCCTAAGGTGGAGCTCAGCATCAGATAACTGTGATTTGGATTTTTCTTTGCAATGTGCATCATTTTCCAATTATCTACATTAAATTTCATCTGCCATCCAGTTTCCTAAGGTCTTCCTGCAGATTTCACAATCCACATGTGCTTTGACAACTTTGAATAGTTTTGTGTCATCTGCAAATTTAATTACCTCACTTGTCTTTTCGATTTCCAGATTATTTATAAATATGTTAAATAGCACCTGTCCCAGTACCGATCCCTGTGGCACTCCACTATTCACCCTCCTCCATTGAGAGAAATGACCTGACCATTTAACCCTACCCTCTGTTTTCTGTCCAATGACCAATTCCTAATCCACACCAGAACATTGCCTTCTATCCCATGACTCTGATTTTCTCAGGCGTCTCTCATTAGGAACTTTATCAAAAGGTTTCTGAAAATCTAGATACACTACATCAACCAGCTCACCTTTATCCACATGTTTATTGATGACTTCAAAGAAATGAAGCAAATTGTTGAGGCAAAACTTCCTTCGGCTGATCCCAAGCTGATTCTGCCTCATTAAACCATGTTTATCTATATGTTTCATAATTTTATTCTTTATAATAGTTTCCATTGTTTTGCCCAGCACTGAAGTCAAGCTTACTGGTCTGTAATTTCCTGGACTACCCCTGGATCCAGGGGCGTATCTGAAAGTCGGCGGTAGCGGGGGCCGAAGCCAGAGTGAGGGGGCACATTATAGCCCCCCCCCAGCCGCCGCCGCCATTTCCGACCCCCCCCCTGCCGCCGTGGGTACCTTTGCTGGTGGGGGACCCCAACCCCCACCAGCCGAGGTCCGCTTCCTCCTGCCGCTGCGAGGTTTTTTAAGTTCATCGGGATTCGTCCTCCGTCACTCTGTGCTGCTGTTCAAAGAAGCTGCTAGCTGAATGCAGTTTCGGACTGAGTCTGACATCGCTGCTGCACGTTGTACGTGCAGGACGTCAGACTCACGTACAACGTGCAGCAGCGACGTCAGACTCAGTCCGAATTAAACTGCGTGAACAGCAGCACAGAGTGATGGAGGACAAATCCCGATGAACTTAAAAAACCTCGCAGCGGCAGGAGGAAGCGGACCTCGGCTGGTGGGGGTTGGGGTCCCACGCCAGCAAAGGTACCCACGGCGGCAGTAGGGGGGTCCAGGGCGAAATCTGCGGGGGCCCAGGCCCCTGTGGCCCCACGCAGATACGCCCCTGCCTGGATCCCTTTTAAAAAATTAGCATTACAATGGCTACCCTCCAATCTTCATGTACTATGGACGATTTTAACAGGTTACCGATCACTAACAGCACATCATCAATTTCATGTTTGAGTTAGAGAATGACACGGGGATGGGGATCTGCAGTAAACCACAGTTTTATGCGGTAAATCCGTGGTAAAAGAAAAAACACCTGGCCATGTGGGAGCAAAACCGTTCCTGTTCCGGCATTTACGTGTCTGCCTTCCTCCCTCTACCTTTTGCAGCCAGGCAGTGAAGTGCTGGAGCCGGCTCGCATGAGCCGTTTGTTAATTTTTTAAGCATTTTGGGAGCCGGTTGTTAAACTTTAACAACCAGCTTCCAAACTTTGGGCTCAGGTTCCTTCTCGGCATCGTTGTCCTCCTCCTCCTCTCCCTCCTCTCCTGTGGCTTGTTCCAGTGGCATAGCTACAGTGGGCCTCGGGGGCTCAGGCCCCCCAACAATAGTAGCCAGCCAGGTGTTTTTTTGCTTCCTCAGGCTCCATGTGCTCCCTGTCCCCGCAGTCAGGCAGCTGAGCTCTCCCTCCCTTCCTTCAGATCCGGCTGGCTATCTCCACCGCAAGATTCGGACAACCACAACATGACGCCCGCCAGGAAAGCCTAATAGAACATAGAAAGGTTGTTTTACCTGCAGTGCATAATTAAGCTTTGGACTGTACCAGAGGATGTGGTCAAAGGAACTGTGATAGAGGGTTTCAAAAGAGGAAAATCCATAAAAACATGTTTAGTCAGGTAGACTTGGCAGAGCTTATTGCTCATCTGTGGAAAATGAACCATGAGAAATAGATCTACTTTTTGGGATCTGCCAGGCGCTTGTGACCAAACTGGCCACCATTGGAGACAGGATCAAGACTCCGATGGCTGTTATACCGATGTGGAAAGGCCAACAAGGAGCTTTTAAATATCAACTTGAGTGAGATCATTTATTCCATCTGCATCTCTGGTAATGATCAGCATGGATATGTTATATTTTCTGCATCGAAGGGAATGTAAAGGGGTCTGTGTAATACTAAGGGGGGCATTTTACAAATGTAAGTGGCGCTCGATAGTGTGGGCGTCTGGAATTGCCTACGTTTTAAATGGAGGCCTAAATAGCCGTCTGTTAAAACAGAAATCTGCAGGCAGACATTTAATGCTTGAGCGGGTTCACATTTTAACTCAGTGGTAATCGGTCAGTGCGCAATTACCGCCAGACGTGCCTACAACAAGGGCCCAGGTTACAAAATAGAAAAATGTTTTCTGATGTGGAAAATGGCACACGGCAAACTCTGGGCAGGCCGGGCGGTAGCGCTGATTTCCATATGGCAACCCTACGGCCCTTAAACTTGTTAAATTGTTCTTCTCCTACAATAACAAAGCAGCAATGAGGAGCCAGTAATTATGTTTACATCTGTTTATTGACATAAAGTTCAGAAAGTCCATACGTGACATGTAACAAGAAACTTTACTAATACAGCAGTCAGCTACCAATACTTCTTTTGTCGTCAGTTGTTTTCTCTTTTATACCCAATAAACCCACCCCTCCTCCCCCACCCTCCCTAATCTCTCTTATTAATATGTAAATAACATGGAGTGATGAAATGCAAAATAAATCCAGGCGAACTGATACCATTTAACAAAGTGGCGGTTTCCAATATATACTACCAAAACGGAACCTTAATTATTTGTCTCAGGTTCCCTTCCAAATTCTTCAACCCCGTATTCCCACCTCCCTACCCTCCCCCCCCCCCCCCCCCCCCCCACACCCTCAGCACTGATAAAATGTTTAACCGTAGGGCATCCTAATTAGGAATTCAACTGAAAACTTCGTCCTTTGGGAGGAAGAGTAACCCATAGTGGTTCCCACATTGCACAGAATCTCTGGCCTGGGACACTCTCAAGATCCGGAACCCCACATCGATCCAGGCGCATCTGAGATATTAACTGGGACCTCCAAGCTTGCAAGGAGGGTCCTAGGGCGGACCACCATACCTTCAGAATGGCTGTAATCCCAAACAATATGGCTATCTGAATAAATCCCCTAAAACCCTCAGGTGGGTCGGATGAGAATTGATATCTATGGAAGAGTAATAAAGGATCACACACCAAAGTACAGTCCCACATACGGTCCATTCCCTGTAACAAATCCTTCCAAAATTGTTGTATAAATGGACACCACCAGAACATATGCCCTAATGTGGTGAGCTCTTCTCCACACTTTGGACAACTCCCACTATTCGAGAACCTTGCGCGTAGCGCCCTGTGGGGTGATATATCTTAATATCTTCACCTTGAAGATATTAAGGCAAGCAATGTAAGTGAATGCAAGGACTTCCTCCAACTATGGGAGCTCCACTGGCCAAACATGCAACCCACCCATAACAAAGGACACACACTAGATATTATCACCAGAACCTAACCTCACACTTACAGATTCAAAATGGACAGCCACGCCATGGTCCGATCACTACAAAGCAAACCTTTCCCTCCGCTGGAGAACAAAAAAGGCACAACAAAAACAAGAGCAAAAAACCTATACTACGAGAGGCAAAATAGACCCATTAACATTCTGGCAACAATTCTATACCGATGAATGGACAACATCTACAGACTCGCCCCAATTTCTCCAAGATTGGGACAACAGATGCAGAACAGTACTAGACAATATAGCACCACTTCAAACCAGAACCTCACATAGAAAAAACTCAATAGCATGGTTTAATGAAGAATTAAAAGAACTAAAAACACAGGTCAGAAGATTAGAAAGAGCATGGAGTAAGAAAAAAGATGAACACACACTCAAAAACTGGAAACAGCTACAAAGAAAATACAAATACACCATCAGACAAACTAAAAGAACGTATTACAAAACCATAATAGGACTAAACTATAAGGACACAAACTCCTCTCACTCGTAAACAAACTCCTAAATACTACACCGGTTACCTCTAATAATATAGACACCCCATCAGCAACCAACCTTGTGAACTACTTCAATGAAAAAATTATAAAACTCCAACTCATGATACCTACCAACATCACTGACTACACAAGCATCCTTGAATGTCTAGACCCAAAACCTAGGGAATGCCCAGCAGATCGATCATGGACCAACTTTGACACGATATCATCAGATGAACTCTCACAATGGCTCAGAAAATACGCCAAGTCACAATGCAAATTAGACATTTGCCCTACCAGCCTAATAAGAGCCGCCCCCAAACAATTCATAAAAGACCTCACGAATCATGTAAACCACAGGCTTCAAAATGGTCTCTTTCCCATGGATAAAGGAAACATCTTACTTACTCCGCTGCCAAAAGATGCCAAGAAAAGTACAATGGACTTAACCAACTATCGCCCAGTAGCATCTATTCCGCTAATAACCAAACTCATGGAGGGTATAGTAACGAAACAACTCACTGAATACCTAAATAAACATTCAATTCTGCATGAGTCTCAATCAGGATTCCAATCAAATCACAGCACTGAAACTGTACTAGTGTCCACAATGAACTCATTCAAACAAGCAATTGCAACTGGTAACAACATACTCCTCCTACAATTTGACATGTCCAGCGCCTTCGACATGGTTAATCATGAAATACTATTACATATACTAGAATACTTCGGAGTAGGAGGCACAGTTCTCAAATGGCTTAAAGGATTCCTGACCACAAGATCTTACCAAGTAACAACGAATGCGGACATATCACCCCCATGGTTACCTGTATGTGGAGTTCCCCAAGGATCCCCCATCTCACCAACTCTCTTCAACCTAATGATGATACCTTTAGCCAAACTTCTAGTGAATCAAAACCTCAACCCTTACATATACGCAGACGATGTCACGATTTATATCCCGTTCAAACTTGATCTAAACGAAATCACCAACGAGATCAACCAAAGCCTCCAAATCATGCACTCCTGGGCGGATGCATTCCAGCTAAAACTCAACGCAGAAAAAACACAATGTCTTGTACTCACTTCTCAACACAATACAAACAATTACTCCACCATAACCACACCATACTGTTCTCTTCCTGTCTCTCAAAATCTGAAAATTCTTGGAGTTACCATCGATCGAGACCTCACACTCGATGCGCACGTGAAGAATACAACAAAAAAGATGTTCCACTCCATGTGGAAACTCAAATGAGTTAAACCTTTCTTCCCGAGATACATCTTCCGGACCTTGGTACAGTCAATGGTATTAAGTCATCTGGACTACTGCAACGCACTGTACGCTGGCTGCAAAGAACAGACTATCAAAAAACTCCAAACAGCCCAGAATACCGCAGCCAGACTCATATTTGGAAAAACTAAATACGAAAGTGCAAAACCCCTAAGAGAGAAACTGCATTGGCTCCCACTCAAGGAACGCATTGCGTTCAAGGTCTGCACGATTGTACACAAAATCATCCACGCAGACAACCCAATCTACATGCTAAACCTTGTGGACCTGCCTCCCAGAAACGCCATAAGATCAGCCCGCAAATTTCTCAATCTACACTTCCCAAGCTGTAAAGGACTAAAATATAAGCTGACACACGCCACCACCTTCTCCTACATAAGCATGCAGCTGTGGAATGCATTATCTACAGCCCTGAAATCCATTGACGAAATAACTAACTTTCGCAAATCTCTGAAGACACACCTCTTCAACAAGGCCTACAAACAGAACCCATAACTTTACAAAACTACTTCACCAACCCACCCAGTTATTAAAGGCCACCTTCTACACTATCCTGCTTAACACCTTCCTTCTCTTTTCCCTTACTTTATCTCTGTACATTACTAATTGTAAGTGTACAGATGCTAATTGTCGCTGACATCCTGGAATGAACATGTCATAACAAAACTCTGTACAAATTGAGCCTGCAAATAGGTGGGGAAATTATTTATTTATTTATTTATTTATTTTTGTTACATTTGTACCCCGTGCTTTCCTACTCTTGGCAGGCTCAATGCGGCTTACATGGGGCACTGGAGGGTTAAGTGACTTGCCCAGAGTCACAAGGAGCTGCCTGTGCCTGAAGTGGGAATCCAACTCAGTTCCCCAGGACCAAAGTCCACCACCCTAACCACTAGGCCACTCCTCCACTGTTGCTACTATTTGAGATTCTACATGGAATGTTGCTATTCCACTAGCAACATTCCATGTAGAAGTCGGCCCTTGCAGATCACCAATGTGGCCGCGCAGGCTTCTGCTTCTGTGAGTCTGACATCCTGCACGTACGTGCAGGACGTCAGACTCACAGAAACAGAAGCCTGCGCAGCCTTCTACATGGAATGTTGCTAGTGGAATAGCAACATTCCATGTAGAATCTCCAATAGTAGCAACATTCCATGTAGAATCTCCAATAGTAGCAACAGAATCTCAGTAGTAGCAACATTCCATGTAGAATCTCCAATAGTATCTATTTTATTTTTGTTACATTTGTACCCTGCGCTTTCCCACTCATGGCAGGCTCAATGCGGCTTACATGGGGCACTGGAGGGTTAAGTGACTTGCCCAGAGTCACAAGGAGCTGCCTGTGCCTGAAGTGGGTGTGGGATACAAATGCAATAAATAAATAAACCTCAGAAGCCACTTATATAGCCTCTCCCTCTGTGGTATCGAGAGCCTCCGCATATATAAAGATCCTATATAATAATTCTCACCTCCAACGTTCTGTGCTTGGGACCGTGGCTCCCTGGAGGTGGTGGTCTGCTAGGCAGACACGCACTGACGTCACTGACGTCATGACAGCTGATTCCAAGGCAAGGGGAGGAGTAGGGAAACACGCGCAGCTGTCACCCCCCGTGCTATGGCCCCCTCGACCCCCACCCTTCCGCGAACCTGTCGACCCTCCCCGGCCCGCAGAAAACTGCCCCCCGCCGCCCTTGTGGACTACCTGTGCTGATGGGGGACCCAAACCCCCGACAGCTGAAGTGCTGTTGTGCCCTTTGCGTTGCTTCCTCAATCATCTTCTATGGAAGTTCCTCTGCATGCGTCTTCACCCAACGCATAATTAAACTCTGGAATTCGTTGCCGGAGAACGTGGTGAAGGCGGTTAGCTTAGCAGAGTTTAAAAAGGGGTTAGACGGTTTCCTAAAGAACAAGTCCATAAACCACTACTAAATGGACTTGGGAAAAATCCACAATTCCAGGAATAACATGTATAGAATGTTTGTACATTTGGGAAGCTCGCCAGGTGCCCTTGGCCTAGATTGGCCGCTGTCGTGGACAGGATGCTGGACTCGACGGACCCTTGATCTTTTCCCAGTGTGGCATTACTCATGTACTTATGTACTTTAAGGTATCAAAACAGCCTTTTAAGTAGTGGAAAGTCTAAGTCGAAAATACTTTTTCCATTAGTTCGTCAGCCCAACATGTTTCAGTATTCAGGGGTAAAATTATAAATTGTAAGGATGTCACGAGATCGAATGGCTGCCTAATCTCTTACTTCCCGCACTTCCCTGGATATTATTTGCTTTATTCGCTGCTATCGGGGCTCTTATTAGGCTTGAATCGACTAGATCGGTTCTATGGTGAGACGGTGGCGGAATAATGAGTAAGCCGATCGCTTCCCAGCATAAGGAGGGTGAGCACTGCTCAGCACGGCGGCAGGCAAAGGGCCTTTCGCGCCACGTGTCGCCCGAGGCGGGAGGTTCATCGGGGTCGGAATCGGCATCCCCTCATGAAGAGACTGGTCGATTGTTATCTGTGAAGAAGTCGGGGGTTTCAAAGGCATTGGAAAAATGTCTGGCTGAGATTAAAGAAGATATCAAAGCATCAAAGTTGGAAATATTGGAACACATGGATGGTATTTGTTTGGACATTAAAGAATTGGGGGGCAGGGTGGAGACCCTGGAGGAGCGAGTAGAGGAGCAGGGGAATGGGCTGAGCTGGTGGACACTCGAATCGCTGAATCGCTCAGGTCAGTGTCCTGACGGAGGAATTGCAGTACAAAATAGACGATGTGGAGAATCGAGGCAGGAGAAACAATCTCCGGTTCCGGGGGGGTACCCTAGAATGAAGGTATGATGTTGTTAGACTATAATTAAACACTGAATCCCACTGCGTGATGGTAGAATCTGTGTTTTGCTACCTGTAAATTGTCTCCTATTGGAATGTCTACAGAAGGAAAACGGCCTCAAAGAGCTGAAGGACATCTTGTATCTATAGAGCTTAATCGGATCTGACTGATCCTCTCTTCATCACTGGCCGTGGAAAACCTTCAATGAAAGAGTACTGCCTACACAATATAGTTTACAAGAAACGTGGTATGTGGTCCCCACTATATCAATTCTGCAGTCTCTCTATACTGAAATTAATTTACAGGCTCAATACAGACTCTGCTACCATCTGGTGAGCGTTAAATAATCAAAATGCACTTATCTTCATTCAAGAGCCAGAGAAGAGCTATGAAACCTCTTGGTGAAAAATAAGATAGCCTATAGATGGGCTTTTCCTTTTGCACTGTTTTAATATTAAGGGCAAGCAGGTTCGGCCGCGTAAGGTGACTGAGGCATGGAAAATTCTGTACGAGGAAGGGTTTGCTGATTCTTCTGCTCTGCCATCCTCTACAAGAGCTAAGCTGATGAAGTGGAAGGGGGTGACCCACAAGGCCAAGAAGCAAGGGGACTAATCTGGACTTTGTGTACCTGTGTTGCTCAATACTAGGAAGGGTAATATGCAGCAAGTTAGGGTACATTTATGTGCTGTGTGTTCAGGGGATTATAGCTGGGAGGATTTGTGTTAAAGTTTGGGTACCTTATTGTAGTTGGATGGAAGTTTACTTGCAGTAAGGTTGGCTGGAGGTGAGTGAGTGTGGGGGGGATTGGGGGGTTGTTGGATACGGGGCGTGTTTTTCTTCTGTGTCCCATTCAGGGCCATTTGGCGCTGTCTGGTGGGGGTTTGATGAGTGTGAGGGGAGGGAGTGTGAGATTTGGGGTGGTGGGGGGGGACTTTGATGTGCAGGGTCAGGGGGGAGCGTTGGTTTTGATACTTTGCAGGGGGCTCCCTCTGCTGACGGTGTGTGTTGTATGCCTGCCTGGTAGAGGTTTGATATGACTACTGACTTAAAATTTTTGTCTTACAATGTGAAGGGCCTGAATTCTCCACAAACGTGCCAGAAATTGTTTAAAGAATGAACACATTTTCAACCGCAGGTGGTGTTTCTCCAGAAGACACATTTATTTATTGCATTTGTATGCCACATTTTCCCACCTCTTTGCAGGCTCAATGTGGCTTACAGTACATCTTGGATGGTGGAAATATATTAGAAAATAAACATTTAGTGTACCTCGGATCCTCCGGCAGGTTTTAAGGGATTTATGGGAATGGCCATTTATTTTGGCATCATATCTATTCTGAGGGCTTGGCTCTCCCCGTTGTGCCCTTCCTTACAAACCTGGAGAACACAAATGATACAACAAATGAGGGTAGACAGATGCGGTGTTCGACAATGGGATAGTGTCCCTGGATTACGATTCAAGGCCCGATGGGAACCCATGTGGAATACCCTACCACATAAAGGGAAAAGTCACATATTAAATTTCTGACCCATACATTGGAGCGGGATGGGGAGGGAAGGGGTAGAAGTTAATTGGGTAGGGTGGAAGGGGAGGGGGGAATAAACTGCCAAAGTTCATTGAATGGCTTTATATACGTGTGCTTAGATATCATTTGTTATATGAGTTAGTAAGATGTATTTACCATGTTTGGTATGTATACTCTGATATTTTAAATATAACTATGTTGAGTGGTAAATGTTGGGAATTATGGTACTTAAAAAGGATGGTTGTTTAATGGGGGGAGGGTGGGGGGGAAGAAATCAAAAATTACTTAATGACATTGGATTAATGGTTGGTATTATTGCTTTTGTATTCTCATTGCAAAGTTGTTATAATTTTGTATTTGCCAATAAAAATGATTTAAACATAAACATTTAGTGTTACAGAAGGATCTTGGGCAACATGATAATGATGAAACATAATAGTAGAATAACAAGCAGATAATGTAAGACAGTTCTGAATTTGTGTGGAGGAATTGTGTATATTCACATTGGTTGATCTTTGTGGTAAGCCTTGTTAAACAGGTGGGTATTCAGTAGTTTGCGGAAGTTCGTTAATTCGTAAATCATTTTTAATTTGCGCGGCAATGCATTCCATAACTGTGTGCTCAAGTAGGTAAAGTTTGATGCGTGCATTAGTTTGTATTTCAGACCTTTGCAGTTAGGGAAGTGCAGATTGAGGAATATGCGGGATGATCTTTTGGCATTCCTGGGTGGTAAGTCTATCAGGTCTGACATGTAGGCTGGTGCATCCCCGTGAATGATTTTGTGAACGTGATGCATTCTTTGAGTGGGAGCCAATGTAGTTTTTCTCGTAGGGGTTTAGCACTTTCATATTTTGTTTTACAGAATATGAGTCTAGCTGCAGTGTTCTGGGCTGTTTGAAGTTTCTTGATTATTTGCTCTTTGCAGTCGGCGTAGAGTGCGTTACAATAGTCTAGATGACTGAGCACCATTGATTGTACCAGGTTGCGGAAAACATTTCTTGGGAAGAAAGGTCTTACTCTTTTTAATTTCCACATTGAGTGGAACATCTTCTTGGTTGTGTTTTTCGCATGGCTCTCAAGTGCTAGGTGTCGATCAATGGTAACTCCGAGGATTTTTAGGGTGTCCGAAATTGGAAGGTTCAGGTTTGGTGTGTTAATGGCGGTGAATTTGTTCATATTATGTTGAGAGGTGAGTATTAGGCATTGAGTTTTTTCTGCATTAAGTTTCAGCCGAAATGCATCCGCCCATGAGTGCATGATCTGGAGACTTTGGTTGATGTCGTTGGAAATTTCCTTTAGATCTTGTTTGAATGGGATGTAGATTGTTACGTCATCTGCGTATATGTATGGGTTGAGGTTTTGGTTTGATAATAGTTTGGCCAAGGGTATCATCATTAAGCTGAATAGGGTCGGCGAGAGGGGGAATCCCTGTGGGACTCCGCATTCAGGTATCCATGTGGCTGAAGTATTTGAGTTAGATGTCACTTGGTATGATCATGTGGTTAGGAATCCCTTAAACCAGTTGAGAACGTTACCTCCAATTCCGAAGTACTCAAGGATATGTAGTAGTATTCCATGATCAACCATGTCGAAAGCGCTTGACATGTCAAATTGTAGAAGAAGTATGTTCTTTCCAGTTGCAATCATTTGTTTGACTTTGGTCATGAGAGTAACTAGTACTGTTTCAGTACTGTGGTTAGACCGAAATCCTGATTGGGAGTCGTGGAGTATTGAGAATTTATTTAAATAATTTGTGAGTTGTTTGGTCACCATCCCTTCCGTTAGTTTGGTTATTAAGGGAATGGATGCTACTGGTCTGTAATTGGTTAGTTCACTGGCACTTTTCTTTGTGTTTGAGAAGGGACCACAAAATGTTTTTATCCCATCCTCAGTATCCCTATGTTTTTTATTCATCTGCATTAGATGGCTCTAAGAAAAGGGGGGTGGCCATTTTGCTTCATTCATCATTACAGTGTCAGGTGGTGAAAACGAAGCGCGATAGAGAGGGGCGTTTTTTCATTTTGAGTGTATTAGTGGGTGACTTGGCTGTAACATTGGCCTCAATTTATGCTCCCAATGGGGGGGCAGAGTGGGTTCCTGGCTCAATTGGTAGGCCACTTTACTTCTTGTCCTCCAGGGAAAGTTATTGTGGGGGGGGGGGGGGGCACTTTAATGCCACGCAACACCCAGCGCTGGATAGGTCGGGTGTTCCATCGGGAGTTGATGTCATGATTTCCCAGGCCTTGAATAGATTTGGGAGTACCTGATGTATGGCGTGTCTCTCATCCTGGGATCCGGGATTATTTGTTTTATTCCCACTCACATAGTAACATAGTAACATAGTAGATGATGGCAGAAAAAGACCTGCATGGTCCATCCAGTCTGCCCAACAAGATAAACTCAAATGTGCTACTTTTTGTGAATACCTTACCTTGATTTGTACCTGTCGTGTACGTCTGCCCAGCACTATCCCCGCCTCCCAACCACCAGCCCCTCCTCCCACCACTGGCTTTGGCACAGACCGTATAAGTCTGCCCAGCACTATCCCCGCCTCCCAACCACCAGCCCCTCCTCCCACCACCGGCTCTGGCACTGACCGTATAAGTCTGCCCAACACTATCCCCGCCTCCCGCCACCGGCTCTGCCACCCAATCTCAGCTAAGCTCCTTAGGATCCATTCCTTCTGAACAGGATTCCTTTATGTTTGTCCCACGCGTGTTTGAATTCTGTTACCGTTTTCATTTCCACCACCTCCCGCGGGAGGGCATTCCAAGCATCCACTACTCTCTCTGTGAAAAAATACTTCCTGACATTTTTCTTGAGTCTGCCCCCCTTAATCTCATTTCATGTCCTCTCGTTCTACCTCCTTCACATCTCCGGAAAAGGTTCGTTTGCGGATTAATACTTTTCAAATATTTTAACGTCTGTATCATATCACCCCTGTTTCTCCTTTCTTCCAGAGTATACATGTTCAGGTCATCAAGTCTCTCCTCATACGTCTTGTAACGCAAATCCCTTACCATTCTCG
Source organism: Microcaecilia unicolor (assembly GCF_901765095.1). Lineage (NCBI taxonomy): Eukaryota > Metazoa > Chordata > Amphibia > Gymnophiona > Siphonopidae > Microcaecilia > Microcaecilia unicolor. The sequence continues at coordinate 15,174,045 of NC_044031.1, read as the reverse complement.
TAGCTTTTCTTTGCACTGCTTCAATTCTTTTTACATCCTTCGCAAGGTACGGCCTCCAAAACTGAACACAATACTCCAGGTGGGGCCTCACCAACGACTTATACAGGGGCATCAACACCCCCTTTCTTCTGCTGGTCACACCTCTCTCTAGACAGCCTAACAACCTTCTAGCTACGGCCACCACCTTGTCACACTGTTTCGTCGCCTTCAGATCCTCAGATACTATCACCCCAAGATCCCTCTCCCCGTCCGTACCTATCAGATTCTCCCCGCCTAACACATACGTCTCCCGAGGATTTCTATTCCCTAAGTGCATCACTTTGCATTTCTTCGCATTGAATTTTAATTGCCAAACCTTAGACCATTCTTCTAGCTTCCTCAGATCCTTTTTCATGTTTTCCACTCCCAATACCTATTCTCGTATTGATTATGTTTTTGTTGATGTATCACTGACTCATGCTGGTTGGACTTCAGACATAGGCACAGCTACTTTGTCGGATCGTGCCCCTGTTTGTGTTTGTCTTCCCTCGCTATGTGGGGAGGAGAGGGAGAGGAGATGGTCGCTGAATACGGCTTTGCTAAAGGAGGAGGAAATTCTAGCAGGTTACCGCAAGATTTTACAAGAATAGCTAGAGCTCAATGTGGAATCGGGACCCTCCTTGGGTGTTGTCTGGGACGCACTTAAGGCGGTCTCTAGGGGTTATTTTCTCCAAAAGGCCAGCTTTAGAGCCATACAGCAAAGGGCAGAGGTTGCCAGGTGTTTAACACAATTGAATCTTCTAACTGAGAGACATAAATCTTCTCATTCAGTTAAAACTTTGAGGGAAATACAAGCGTTACGTTTGAAATTGGACCAGATATATTCTGACCAGTTACAATTTTTCAATGATCAGCAGAAGCATTCCAACTTTATCTTTAGTAATAAACTGAGTAGGGTGCTGACGGTTAAACTGAGACAGTCAAGGGTAGACAGGACCATCCTCAAAGTGCGAGATCAGATGGGCAAGATGCTGACTAACTCAAAGCAGATCAGGGATAAGTTTCAGGCATTTTATCAATCTCTTTACACTTCAGACACTGTGATAAATCCTGGAGCGACACAAAAATTCTTAGGGGTATGTCCTTTTTCTAAGTTAACAGTAGCTCAGAGGGAAGTGCTAGATGGGCGGGTTACAGTTGAGGAGGTTTCTAAGGCGATTAAAGCTCTTCCAACTGCCAAATCACCGGGGCTTGATAGGTTACCCAACGAGTTTTATAAGGCATTCCGGGGGGAATTGGCTCCTCTTTTGACAGAGATTATAAATGAGATTTTAATAGGCAATGAATTTCCTCTCTCTGTGATGGAAGCGTGGGTAGCGATTATCCCTAAGCCTGGCAAAGAGAAGACAGAATGTGCTTCCTATCGCCCTATCTCGATACTAAACTCTGATATAAAAATTCTAACAAAGTTCCTAGCCAATTGTCTGGTAAATATCCTGCCACACTTAATTCATCCAGATCAGACGGGGTTTACTACTACTACTACTACTTAACATTTCTAGAGCGCTACTAGGGTTACGCAGCGCTGTACAGATTAACATAAATTGACATAAAGGACAGTCCCTGCTCCAAGGAGCTTACAATCTAAAGGGCAAAATGTCAAGTAGGGGCAGTCCAGGTTTCCTGAATAGAGGTATGGTGGTTAGGTGCCGAAGGCGACATTGAAGAGGTGGGCTTTGAGCAAGGCTTTGAAGATGGGCAAGGAGGGGGCCTGGCATATGGGCTCAGGGAGTTTATTCCAGGCATGGGGTGAGGCGAGGCAGAAAGGGCGGAGCCTGGAGTTGGCAGTGGTGGAGAAGAGTACCGACAGGAGGGATTTGTCTTGAGAACGGAGGTTACGGGTAGGAATGTAAGGGGAGATGAGGGTAGAGAGGTAGGGAGGGGCTGTAGATCGAGTGCATTTGTAGGTTAAAAGGAGAAAATCAGTAGAAGGTCAAAGGATAGACAAAAACAGGCAATGGACAATATTCGGCGAATGGTTAATTTGATACATGTCTCTAAGAAATTGAACCTGCCGGTTTGTTTATTGGGCTTGGATGCAGAGAAGGCCTTTGAGTCCACTGGCCTTTTATGTTCCAAGTGTTGGATCGCTTTGAATTTGGTGCGGGTTTTTGTAGATGGATACAGGCTCTATATACTTCACCTAGAGCACGTGTATGAGTTAATGGGGGTAATTTGCTATTTGCTTTGGTCATGGAACCCTAATATATCTGGCATTCAGGTTGGTCCGAGGGAATACAGGTTGGCGCTTTTGGCTGATGAAGTGCTTCTGTCTCTGACAAAACCACTAATTTTATTGCCTAACTTGATGAAAGCCTTGTTGTTTTATTCAGAAGTCTCAAAATTCAGATTAAATGAGAGTAAATCAGAGGCTCTTGCGATTGGTATTTCTCGTCAGGTGTTGGAGTCTCTTAAGCAATCCTTCTCTTTTAAATGGGTAAAAGGAGGTATAACTTATTTGGGGGTCACTATTACTACTAATTTCTCAGAGCTGTTCTCAGTAAATTATCCACCTCTCTTGAAGGTTATTTATAGGGATCTCGAGAGATGGGACACTACAGGTCTGTCTTGGTTAGGTAGAATTGCGGTGCTGAAGATGAATATTTTGCCGCGCCTGATGTATCTTTTCCAAGTTCTCCCTATTAGGGTTTCCAGGGATTTTCTGGCGGGGGTGCAGAACAAATTGGTTCGTTTTGTATGGGCTAATAAACGGCCTCGTTTGCCAAGGGCCTTATTGTATAAGGATAAGAGGAGGGGGGATTGGGTGTTCTGAATGTTTTGTGGTATTATAAGGCTTCACAAGCGCGGGCGGCTTTTGAGTGGTTTCAAGATCATCCTCATAAGTTATGGGTTAAATTAGAGCAGGAAAAGGTGGGCTCTTGTCCGCTCCGTGCCATGATGTGGCTTCCTCGTAAACATAGGTCATTGAGGGGGGACTTGTGTCCCTCGATTTTGTCTACCTTTTATTATTGGGATGGGCTGTTCGCTAGTCCAGAGGGGGTTTTATCTAAACTTTCGCCAATAACAAATAACCCACGTTTTCCTCCTGGTATTTTCTCGGAGCCCTTCAATAGGTGGCGTTCTCTGGGCTTGGCAACATGGGGTCAGTTATTTGATGATGGGTATTTGCTTTCTTTTGATTCCCTTCAATGACAATACTCTATATTACCCAATGAGTTGTTTGCTTATTATCAATTGAGACATTTTCTTAGTTCAAGGGAGATCCAAGCTACCATAGTGCGAGAGAATACGTTTCTTGAGGACTTATGCGAGGACGCCAAAACTACCAGGGGCCTCATTACATGTTTGTATTCCTTTATGCGTGAACAGCTGGGCCCTAATCATGCTCACAGGGAGAGGTGGCAATAGGAACTGGGGGTGACTATTGGGGAGGGGGATTGGCTATTTTTTGAGAATAACTGGTCCAAGATTTCCATTTCAGTTCCATTTCAGGAGAATGTAGTTAAAGTGCTTTACCGGTGGTATTTGACTCCGGCTAGATTACACCACATGTTTCCTGGAGTTTCACCATTGTGCTGGTGTGGATGTCAAACGGGTACGATGGGCCACATTTGGTGGACTTGTTTTAAAATTAGGGCCTATTGGAAAGCAATACAAGGCAGATTGCAGACATGGTTTAAAAGGCCCATTAAGTGGTCTCCTGAGTTTTTCATTTTTGCAAAAAAAAAAACCACTTGGTCTGAATCAGGCCCAGGCAATACTGACCAGGCAGGCAATGCTGGCAGTGAGAGTTGTGATTGCAGCCTCTTGGAAATCTACGAAAGTCCCTCCATTGATGAGATGGTTAAACAAACTTTGGTTCATATGTGAAATGGAGAGACTTTGGGCAGTGCAAGGTCGTACGCAGGCGAAGTGGGAAGCAATATGGGAGCCCTTCTTGAATCACTGTACATGTTAAAAGGGGGGAGTGGAGGGGTGGTTTATAGGTAGGTTTGGAGAAGAAGGGGGATTTCATTCAAAACTTTCAAAAATTGGAGTCAATGTTTGAGTTGCTGATAAAGTTGGAGCAATTACTCATGCTAAAGCTGGAGTTATTGTGAATATAATTTTCATGTATAATGATGTTTGGTATTCACATATGCAGTATCATTTGTAAATTGTGTTCTTGGGATTCAATAAAAACATCATACAAATTAAAAAAAAATTATAAATTGTAAAATGAACAAACAATCCCCTTAAACATAAACACAAATAAAGGGATATAATAATCTGCTTACAAAACAAAAAAACATATAGCACCCCACAGACCCCTCCCTTAAAAATATATTAAAAATATGTTTATCTAGGCGGCTTTAGGTGGATTGTTTGTCCATTTTACAATTTAATAATTACTGGCTCATCATTGCTGCTTTTTGCTTGTGATACGTTTTGATGGCAGCATTTTCGACCTCTTGTTTTTTTATGTCCTACAAAAATACTCAGTGCTCTTTCTTTTATTTAGAACAAGAGGATCCTAAAACCAGTAATACAGAGACGCATAACTGGGAGCTCAGTGAGAAGCCTGAAGAAGAAAAGATGTTATCAGAAAGAGAGAAAGAGGAGACTTATTCCTGTTCTGACTGGGGAGAAAAGGGAAACAATCAAAATAAACAAAAACCTTCACCAGGAGGCTCAGCTCTGTGTGAAAACGGTACCAGTAATATCATAGAGACAGGGGAAGAGGAGAGAAACCAGAGGAGAGATCAAAGCTGTTCCTGTGATATTTGTGAGATATTCCTCAGCAATCATGTCGATCTAAAATCACATCACAGATCTGATACTGAAGAGAGACCGTCTACATCTACGGACAGTGGGAAAAATGTCAGTCAAAAGAGAGAACTACAGGGACAACAGAAAACAGACTTAAAAGGGAAACATTTGACAAGTTCTGAATGTGGGAAAGGTTTCAGTAGGAAGAAACAGCTAATGCAACCCAAGAAAACTAATAAAGAAACTAGAATGTGTACAAGTACAGAACATGGGAAAAGCTTTACAAACAAAGCAGACATTTTAAAATATAAGAAAAACATCACTGATCAGAGAACATCTTCATGTCCTGGAAGTGAGAAAAACTCCAAGAAGGAAGAACATTTTACAAAAAATGCAAAATTCCACCAAGGACAGAGTTCAGTTTCAAGTGCTGAACGTCAGAAAAGCTTTAGTCAAGAGGAAGCAGCCACAGATCATCAAAAAACTCAAATGGGCGAGGAATCGGACACTTATACTAAATCTGGAAAAATATTTTGTAGGAAGGCAACGCTCTCAAAATACCAGGAAATCAAGAAAAATGAGAGATTAAATACTTGTACTAAAAGCGGTAAAAGCGCTTGTTGGAAAGGAAAGCTCACAATGCGTAAGAGACTTCATTCAGTAGTGAAACCATTTATGTCTACTGATTGTGGTAAACGCTTCAATCAGAAGGGAGCATGTGCTAGACATTGGAGAATCCGCACAGGAATGAAACTACTTACTTGTACTGAGTGTAATAAGAGTTTCAGGCAGAAGGTAGATCTCACAGAACACCAGAGAATCCACACAGGTGAGAAGCCATTTACATGTACTGAGGGTGATAAAAGTTTTAATGAGAAGGGAAAAATGACCATACACCAGAGAATCCACACAGGCGAGAAGCCATTTAAATGTAGTGAGTGTGGTAAAATCTTTAGTACAAAGGGATATTTGACCATACACCACAGAATCCACACAGGTGAGAATCCATTTAAATGTAGTGAGTGTGGTAAAATGTTTAGTATAAAGGGAAAATTGACCATACACCACAGAATCCACACAGGAGAAAAGCCATTTACATGTAGTGAGTGTGGTAAAAGCTTTAGTTTAAAGGCAACATTGATCACACACCAGAAAATCCATACAGGAGAGAAGCCATTTACATGTACTGAGTGTGGTAAAAGCTTTCGTGACAAGAGAACACTGACCATACACCAGAGAATCCACACAGGTGCAAAGCCATTTACATGTACTGAGTGTGCTAAAAGCTTTCGTGACAAGAGAACACTGACCAGACACCAGAGAATCCACACAGGTGAGAAGCCATTTACATGTACTGAGGGTGATAAAAGTTTTAATGAGAAGGGAAAAATGACCATACACCAGAGAATCCACACAGGCGAGAAGCCATTTAAATGTAGTGAGTGTGGTAAAATGTTTAGTATAAAGGAAAAATTGACCAGACACCAGAAAATCCATACAGGAGAGAAGCCATTTACATGTAGTGAGTGTGGTAAAAGCTTTAGTGTAAAGGGAACACTGATCAAACACCAGAAAATCCATACAGGAGAGAAGCCATTTACATGTAGTGAGTGTGGTAAAAGCTTTACTGAGAAGAGAGCACTGACCATACACCAGAGAATCCACACAGGAGAGAAACCATTTACATGTAGTGAGTGTGGTAAAAGCTTTACTGAGAAGAGTAAACTGACCATACACCAGAGAATCCACAAAGGAGAGAAACCATTTACATGTAGTGAGTGTGGTAAAAGCTTTACTGAGAAGGGAACACTGAACAGACACCAGAGACAACACACAGGAGAGAAACCATTTACATGTAGTGAGTGTGGTAAAAGCTTTAGTGTAAAGGGAACACTGATCAGACACCAGAGAATCCATACAGGAGAGAAGCCATTTACATGTACTGAGTGTGCTAAAAGCTTTCGTGACAAGAGAGCACTGACCGGACACCAGAGAATCCACACAGGTGAGAAGCCATTTACATGTAGTGAGTGTGGTAAAAGCTTTCGTGACAAGAGAGCACTGCCCGGACACCAGAGAATCCACACAGGTGAGAAGCCATTTACATGTAGTGAGTGTGGTAAAAGCTTTAGGGTAAAGGGAACACTGATCAAACAGCAGAAAATCCACACAGGTGAGAATCCATTTAAATGTAGTGAGTGTGGTAAAAGCTTTATTCGGAAGGGAGCACTGACCATACACCAGAGACTCCACACAGGAGAGAAACCATTTACATGTAGTGAGTGTGGTAAAAGCTTTATCGAGAAGGGAGCACTGAACAGACACCAGAGACAACACACAGGAGAGAAACCATTCACATGTAGTGAGTGTGGTAAAAGCTTTAGTACAAAGGGAACACTGACCATACACCAGAGACTCCACACAGTAGAGAAACCGTTTACATGTAGTGAGTGTGGTAAAAGCTTTATTCAGAAGGGAGCACTGATCAAACACCAGAGAATCCACACATGAGAGAAACCATTTACATGTAGTAAGTGTGGTAAAAGCTTTATTCATAATGGAAAACTTAGAAGACACCAAAACAACCATTGTGACTCTGGGCAAGTCACTTAACCCTCCATTGCCCCATGTAAACTACATTGAGCCTGCCATGAGTGGGAAAGCACGGGGTACAAATGTAACAAAAAAAATTTAGGAATGAAACCATTTTCATGCACTGAGTGTGGTAAAAGTTTTAATGAGAAGGGAACACTGACCACACACTTCAGAAATCCCACACAGGACTGAAATAATTTTCAGGTACTGAGTGCGCTAAAAGCTTCACTGGGAAAGGAAGACATATAAGACACCAGAAAATCCAATTACCCTGCGAATCGTATGGAGAGACACAAGATCCTGAGGCAGGAACAAATGCAGTCCGAGAATAAGAAAACGTGGCAGGGCAGAAGAATTCAGACCTATTTTCCATTATGTTGAGAGCTACAGGCTTCATCGAAAAGAATTTCCAAACACATCTGCATAGGTTGTCTTTACATGTTACATTTTATGAACCCCAAAGAGAAGCTCTCCATGGTATGATGGAAGTTCTACGGCAAACGTTAACAGTAAATTTGAGGGACTGAGATCCTTCTCCACATAGCCTGGCCTAGAAGTGAGGTTCATTCCTGTCATGGTATGTGGCACATTTCATTCACTGTAAACTCTTGAGTTTTCTTTTCTTTGCTTATTTTGTAGTTTTATTTTGAAATGTATTTTATATAAACTGCAATAAACTATGCAAATATTTCCCATCACTTTGGGTGCCACAGGCTTGATTGAAAGAAATGTTCAAACACACCTTGGTAAGTTGCCTGTACGTGTCTGGCACAATGGTAGTAGTAAGGTGGGTGTTAGGAGTAAATTCAAGAGACTGAGATTGCAGTCCATACACTGTAGCTTAGGAGTCAGTTTCATTACTAGAATCAGGTAACGCCTCTAAAGAACGTTTTTTTTTTTGTTTTTTTTTTTAATAAACTTTTTATTGGTGACTACAATAAGAAATAGTACAAACTTTTTCAGTGTAAACACAACATTTTCAAAACTTTCAACATAATCTCCTCTCACATCGTCACACATTTTATTATGTTCCCCCACTCCTCCATACCCCCCCTACCACCGTCCCTCCCTACCCTCTAAGCTAGTCCCTCCCTCCTCCCCTCTAAAGAACGTTTTAATGTTAGAAGTATTTCTTCTCCACCTGAGCAGCAGAATCTTAATTTGGGTGTTTCTCAGGATGATTCTGAGGGGCATTTTCGAAAGGTCATCCAAGTATGAATGAGGACGCCCTCATGAAGTCGGCCAAAATCAGGTAGGTATAATGGAAAAATAGTATGGACGTCCTTAGACATTCCATTATCGCAGTTGAAAACGCCCAAATCAGGGATGCCCAAAGTATAAGAATAAGGACGCCCTTAGACAATCCATTATCCCAGTTGAAAACGCCCAAATCAGGAACGGCCAAAGTATAGGAAAAATACTGCAAAGCATATTTGTTCCTTCGGCAGTTCTGTGAGAAACACGTCCTTGTTACTGTACTTTATACTTCTCAGTGTTCCTTTTATTTTCCCCGTACCTGCATATCCGCGACTACATACACTGTACTTCTGGAACATGCAGCTATGGGAAATATAAGGAACATACATATTTTATTGTGTATATATGAAGTTCGCACACTTGATAATGATCCATATAAGGAAGTCTCCACACGTGTGAATAAGTACTCATCCAGATAAAGCCTTGCAGGCATGACGACGGTCCATTGACGTCCATGCGTGACGGCCATCCATGTGTGGAGCCATTACGTGCACGTACTGACCTGTCCATATATGGGATGGTCGTCCATATATGGAACTGTGCATGTAAGGACGTCAATCACGCGTGGGCATCCATATAAGGTGATGCACGTTTTCCAACGGTTATTCACTGAGAAACATGGCTCTCAGACGGGAGCCAAATTTTAGTGAGCAGGAGACTCTGTGCCTAGTGCACCTGTGCGTAAAGCACAGAAGAATTCTTTTTCACCGCCACCACCACCTGCCCCCCAGGACTGTCTCCATCAAAGCCTGGTGTGAGATAAGGGACAGGTTGGAGAGGTAAGTGTTTGCTCCCCCCCTCCTCCTGGGCCATATAAGGTGATGCACGTTTTCCAACGGTTATTCACTGAGAAACATGGCTCTCAGACGGGAGCCAAATTTTAGTGAGCAGGAGACTCTGTGCCTAGTGCACCTGTGCGTAAAGCACAGAAGAATTCTTTTTCACCGCCACCACCACCTGCCCCCCAGGACTGTCTCCATCAAAGCCTGGTGTGAGATAAGGGACAGGTTGGAGAGGTAAGTGTTTGCTCCCCCCCTCCTCCTGGGCTATCAGGGCCCCCTCCTGTAGCTTCACATATAAGAGCTCCCTCAGCAATGTAAGCACAAACTGTAGTCAGCATTCAAGGGTAATCAGTGATATGTGCACATGCACATTCATTAATAGAATCAATGTACTAGAAAGGAAAAACATTCCCACATCCTTACAATACTGCACACAAACGGTACTCTCTGTCCTCATGTCCCCCTCAATGACATCATCTGTACCAATGTAATGCCCACCCCCAATCAGTTTTGTGAGTCCTATTTGATTTCCAAATGAATTTGTGTGCTGAAGGCAAGAAGGGCCATTCCCTGACTCCTGGTGTACAAACTTATATCTTGCAGAAGATTTGGCATTCGGAGGAACCTCGAGTCACTCCGGCGGAGGTTCTGCCGAATTAAGAGGCAGAGCCCTGACATGATAAGGGCAGTGAGACAGCACCTCAGGGCTCGACGTAAGTATTATAAACAGGGCACCTGTATTCATGTGTAAATGTATTTATTTAATAATGCAAATGTCCTGTACAATATCAGTTTCCATGTGGCTAATAGGCAACTAGTAAGTCATAACACCTCTGTCCCAGATCAAGGCCTGAGGTTGCAGCTACCCTCCCATGAGTGTGGCTGCAACTTCCAACTAACCTCCTCTGAGATGAATGAGATGACATGCCTCACTTCTGTATCCCCCTTTCTGGGGTGGATACTGTTTCATGGTATTCCTGTCTGAGGTCCTACTCTTAGTGGATATCATTGCCTCATATTAGTTATGGTCAGCCATGAAGTCTTTTCCAGACAGAAATGCATGGTATCTTATTCTAGACGAGCTAACTTGTCTGATGTTTTATGCCGTTCTGATATTAGGTCTGACACAGAACACACCCAGATGGGCTTGACAGGTCATGCTAAATGTGGGAAATGTATCATGTGCGAAGTGATGGAAGAAACTGATACATTTTAGGATCCGACAAACAACAAATGGATTTTTTTTAAGAAGCAGCACTACCTGCACTTCAAAAGCAGTAATTTACATGATCATTTGCCCTTGCGGCTTGCGTTATATTGGACAAACTAAACGCATGTTTAAAACTAGACTGTCAGAACACAAGCATGGGATTCAATCAGAGAAACTACACATGCCTCTAGTCAAACACTGTGTTGAAAAAAATCATGCATTTGTCCAATGGAACAGAAATGGATGTATTACTTGCAAACAGTGAGTCCAAAGGGACTTAATGGACCACTAGAATGGGAAGTGTTTTATTAATTTCTATCAGTGTCTTTATAGCAAAAATTGTTTTTTTCATGCTCGGGAGATGTTACGCTTCCTCAGTTTAGAGTACTCAACATCTGATTGGTTGATAAAGGTAAAGACGTCAGGATAAGGAGGAGCATCGGTGAAGGCGTCTTATTTAAACATCCACCATTTTGAGCCGCATGTTCGCGATGGATTGAAATGAAAAACAGTTTTCTGTTAGGTTACATTTCTCCTGAAGAAGTAGCGAAACAGATGGGTCCCTTTGCTGTCGAGAAATTAAAAGAAATTGATAGTTATACTCGGAAGAACACATGAGAGACATTTTGAAGAATTTTTTGTGAACCATTACAGCAGATCCGGTTGGGGGATCTAGGATATTTTCAAGACTAATATATATACGGAGTCCTCATGATCGAGAACACCAGGGGAGACATCAATCACCATGGCTAATAAATTCATCAAAAGCTAAGCTTAATGCATATATCCATAGTCGTCACAATTTTATAGGGTTTGTGGAAATATGCTGTCACTTGCTGTCAGTGAAATACAGGCCAAGGGCTCAGGTTAAGAGCTAGGCCTTTAAAAATCAAAGATCATTTCTGATACAGATACATTTCACTGTACCAAGAGCTGAAGTAAGTTCTCAGGAAGCTGACAGGGGAGTGGAATCTGCTCTGTAAACAATAAGAAGACTCGCACTAGCATGAAAGTCACAAGCATGGACGTTTTGGCTAATGAAAGATAGCAGTGGGTCAGGTGCAAGTAGAGGGGGGAGCTGAAGAGGGCGAGATGACAGGTAAAGGTCATTTCTTCCCAGATGTTGCCATGAACATCTTTTGTTGATACTTAAGAGTTTGGAAACATATGAGCTCATCGTTATCAACTGATAATGGCCAAAGAGTTCTGGTGAGAAAGTGAGGTTCCATAGGCTTGAACAGGAGCAAAAAGGTATAAAAAGGGCAGTCTGCTAGAGCAGGGGTGCAGAAGGGAGAAGACAGACTGCACCTGCTGTGTGTTGTGAAGCGTTCCATCATGTAATTAAACTCTGGAATTCGTTGCCGGAGATAGTGGTGAAGGCGGTTAGCTTAGCAGAGTTTAAAAAGGGGTTGGACGGTTTCCTAGAGGACAAGTCCATAAACCGCTACTAAACGGACTTGGAAAAATCCAAAATCCCAGGAATAACATGTATAGAATGTTTGTACGTTTGGGAAGCTTGCCAGGTGCCCTTGGCCTGGATTGGCCGCTGTTGTGGACAGGATGCTGGGCTCGATGGACCCTTGGTCTTTTCCCAGTATGGCATTACTTATGATCAAGAGATGAATGCCTAATTTGCCTGTACTGCCTTTGGGTAAGATACTGATGCTAATAAACTAGATCATTATATCCACTGAATCCCAGGTGTCTTTCTGAGCATGTAGCTTGTTTCTGCCCAGACTATGTAAAACAGTCTGAACAAATACAAGGTCAGAATAATTAATAATCTAAAGGGAACATGCCATTCTATTCAGGGGAGAGAAAATCCTATTGCTTCCCCTGCCCAAACTGTTAATACTACGGCCCTATAGCTTCCGCTACCACTAATATATATACAGGTTATGTCTAGTCTATATATATAAAAGGCAACCCCAACGTTCTGAAGCCTCCACGGAAGTTGAGGCGCCTGCACCGCCCTCGTGTCAAAACGTCATGACACGTCAAAACGTCATGACGTCGATAAAAGGCAACCCCAACGTTCTGAAGCCTCCATGGAAGTTGAGGCGCCCGAGATATCTGGTGTGCCCTGGAGTGTCTGCACCGCCCTCGTGTCAAAACGTCATGACGCGTCATGACGTCGATAAAAGGCAACCCCAACGTTCTGAAGCCTCCACGGAAGTTGAGGCGCCCGAGATATCCGGTGTGCCCTGGAGTGTCTGCACCGCCCTCGCGTCAAAACGTCATGATGCGTCAAAACGTCATGACGTCGATAAAAGGCAACCCCAACGTTCTGAAGCCTCCACGGAAGTTGAGGCACCCGAGATATCCGGTGTGCCCTGGAGTGTATGCACCGCCCTCGCGTCAAAACGTCATGACGTCGATAAAAGGCAACCCCAACGTTCTGAAGCCTCCACGGAAGTTGAGGCGTCCGAGATATCCGGTGTGCCCTGGAGTGTCTGCACCGCCCTCGTGTCAAAACGTCATGACGCGTCAAAACGTCATGACGTCGAGGGCGGAGCTATTGACACTCGAGGGCCGAAACGGCCCACAGCGAACAAGGCAAGTAGCTTCGAGGGATGGAGGGAGGGGGCCCCTTGCTAGCGCCCGTTTCATTCCGCTCAGAAACGGGCATTTTTTCCTAGTATATAATAATAAACATTTATGGCAGTTGATTTTGCTCCCCTTAAGGTTAAGCTAAGAGTGTGGGGTTCCTAGTTGGTTTGAAATTATAGTCACATTTTAGATTTGAGTTTTTGAAGTCCTGATGTAGTGATATAGGTTAGATTTGTGCACTTTGATCATCTAATTGGTAAAAGTTATCACTCCCTCTTCCGTTTTTTGACTACAGACACTTTCGTCCTAGAGTGAACATCTCTGGAAGTTTTTACTCTGTTGGTTTTTTCGGAAGGCGGAGGAACCTATGATGCTAGCCAACACAGTGGTGTCCTATGTTAAAGGTACCCTGGGCTTTTGAGGCTAATTTTATAAAAGACATATATATCTATACAGAATTGTTCAAAGCGCCAAATCTAGCACAACAACAGAGTGTTTGTTGCTTTATAGTTTCTATAATTAGATTAGATGTGCAAAATTGTCCAAGTTGGACACATTGTCCCATAAGTGGAACTATTTACATGTAGTAAGTGCGGTATAGCTTTGATGAGAGAGAAAAAAACTTACTATGCAGTATGCACCAGAGAATCCACATGGGAGTGAAACCATATGTACGTTTTGTGTGTGGGAAAAGCTTCGGTCAGAAGGTAAACCTCAGATTGCATCAGAGAATCCTTTTAAAAGTGAAACCAAATGGCGAAATGGGATTCTAAGACTTCAGGTTTATGTTGGAGGCAATGAAATCAAGTAGGGACACTTGAACGTAAGTGGTGGACTTGTCCCTACATTTTTGGAAACAAGTCCTCACAATTGACTCACAGATTACTAATACACCTATAATTAATTCTGCATTAGGAATGCTCTTGGGAGAAGATTCTGATAGGATAATACCCCAGAAGTATAAAAGACTGATTTCTGGTATGTTATGGGCAGAAAAAAGTGTAATTGTGAGAAACTGGAAAAGTCTGACTCCTCCTCCTGTAACACAAGGGCTTTGTAAAGTATGGGGAGTTGTGAATATGGAGCACATGACATGTTTTGGATGTGGACTAGTCCCCTTTTTTCTGCTCTATGGGAAATTATAAATTTTAATAAGGCTCGTATGGATGGTAGTGTTTCTCTCCTTGACCACCTGGGCCACCCCCACCCAACTTGGGGGATCCACTGGTTCTTGTCTTCCTTCCCCAGGAGAGGTCAAGAGAATAAAACACACACAAATTGAGTATTAATACAAGCAAAGGCCAATGCGGAGCAGCCCCTGGGCCCACTTAAGAGCAGTGGACTTCCTCAGGAATGGCTCAAAGTAGGCTTCAGCCTTCTTCCTTTCATTGGTTGGTAATCAATTGACACATCATCATTACTCTTCAGAAATCATGACTCATTGGAAAATTAACTTGTTGATGAAAGTTACAGCACAGCCATGTAAGACATTTCAAGGTACGAGATATGTCAGCAGTTGACCATCTGTTCTATTAGCAATGGTCATAAAGGTTTATCACTACCTATATTTATCTATGAAATTCACATGTCTGCTTTTTGGTACGTTTTCTGGTCAAGCAGCTGATATGTTATGATTATCATAAAGAAGCTATAATTAAGGGTTAGTGGAGACACAGCCAAGTTCCTTGTTCTTATCTTTTTACTAAGATACAGCAAAAAGCACCAAGAGCCTTCAGAAACGGGACACAGTTCCTTTAATCATAAAAACTGATTTTGCAATATGAACCTGATACACAGCGCCTGCATCGGGGGGTCAAGTACGATCTAAGTGAATACTGTTTGTGGCAACCAAACTTCTTCCTTATGAAATAAAAAGGAGTTCCATCCACTGCACTGTATGCAAATCTCTCTCATGAATATTCATTGTCAATATCCTGACAAACCTGACTGCCTTGGTTAACTCCAGGACCAGGTTATCCTAACTACCATAAGAGGCAGACACGGTCGTATAATTAACATTATAATTTTATTTGTATTTGGGTAATATCTGAGAAAATGCTATTAACTTCTGCAGTATATCAACCAGTAGTAAATAATAGTAATAAACAATATTAAGTGCATTTTTATAATATACCACTGCATTCTTCAAAACAGAAGGAGCAAGTTCCCACAAACCATCTTTCTCTTTTGATCTAGGTACAGAAAAAAAAAAGATTTCAAGTGCTCCCTGGTTTCAACCTAATACATGTTAAATGTGGGAAAAGAATGTCAAATAAATAAATAAATAGATAGAAACTCTGAATGTTGAGCATCTGATTCTCATAACATGAAGTCTGTTTTAGTGGCCCATTGCCACGAGAAAAAAAATCTCTGCATGAATATAACACATGTTAAGGTGTCCCTGTAACCAGCTCCTCCAACTGACCACTGACTAAGATTTATAACAAATTACTACTCTACCTATAAAAAGCTATTCCATTATTATACTTCATCTGTGTACATCCGTATGCTGCACAAGCTGGCATGTTTGAAAATATAAGTGAGATTAAATAAAAATGCTACCAAGAATAAAGGACGACAAGGTGGATGCAGCAGCTCATAGCTTTGCTTGCTTTGCTTTGAGTGAACGGGGATGACAGCTGCGCTGGGAAGGGGAAACTTAGACTGACCTAATTGGTTTCAGCATTCTGACGTCACTTCATCTCCTATCTATTAAACCTCCTTGTCTGCAACAGCCAAAGAAGTTGACGAAAACAGGAGATGGGATGACGTCAAGAAGTTGAAGCGAAATTGGTTAGTCTATATTTCCCCTTCCCAGGTGCAGCCGTCATCTAGTACACTCAAAAGAAAGCAAACAAATCTATTGTTTTCAAGGGTGATGATGTGGAGGAACTGAAAGAAATCTCGTTGAACCTGGAATACGTACAGAGTCAAATTGACAAATTAAAGAGTAGTAAATCACCTGGACCGGAAGGTATACATCCAAGGGTACTCAAGAACTCAAGCATAAAATTGCTGATCTGCTGTTAGTAATATGTAACCTGTCGTTAAAATCGTCCATAGTACCTGAAGATTGGAGGGTGGCCAATGTGACTCCAATTTTTTAAAAGGGTTCTAGGGTTGATCCAGAATATTACAGACTGGTAAGCCTGACATCAGTGCCAGGCAAAATAGTGGAAACTGTTATAAAGAAAAAAATTACAGAACACGTGACAAACATGGTTTAAGAGGACAGAGTCAGCATTGGTTCAGCCAAGGGAAGTCTTGCCTCACCAATTTCATACCTCCGACCCACCCCCATCCTCCCACCCTGTCAGACTATCATAGTAATGCTTGAATGTTTTCACTTATATACACTGTCAGCTATCACATTTGCTTATTTCCGATCTGACGAAGAAGGGCAACCTTCGAAAGCTAATCAAGAAATGTATTAAGTTATGTCCAATAAAAAAGGTATCATCTTATTTTCTTTTCCATGTTTTATTTTGTTTGATTTCTATTGATAACCTTCATTTCTTTGAAAGCATGAATAAACGTGTGGATAAAGGTGAGCCAGTTGATGTAATATATCTAGATTTTCAGAAAGCTTTTGATAAAGTTCTTCATGACAGACTCCTGAGAAAATTAGTCATGGGATGCGAGGCAAGGTTCTGTTGTGGACTAAGAATTTGTTATTGGACAGAAAACAGAGGGCAGGGTTAAATGGTCATTTTTGTCAATGGAAGAGGGTGAACAGTGATCAGTACTAGGACCAGTGCTATTTAACATATTTATAAATGATATAGAAATTGGAACGAGTGAGGTGATTAAATTTACAGATGGCACAAAACTATTCAAGATTGTTAAAACCCCCCCACATATACTCTCACTTCAAGGTGAGCTCTTGGCATTATTTTTTTTCATTCCACTCATTCTCTTCCTTTCTTTCCCCAAGTTAACATACCCCTGGATATGTCTGGTCTTGTATTTCCCCACCTCCATCCCCATTATACCATATACAGTGTGAAGATCCTTCCCTCCGCCGGAGGGTCTTTGGGATCTTGCCTCCACCCTGGCCACTCAGCCTCCCGGCCCACTGCGGTCCACAGGGCAAGGCTCAAAGAAAATAAACTTCAAAAAAAGGTAACAGTCACCAAGCTCCTTTATTGTCAGGGATTCACAGTTCAGTAACTTCCAAAAGGAATCCTGCAGCCCTTCAAAACAATTGCTCCTGTTTTCCTCTCAGGGCCCAGGTACAGCAGAAACACAAAACAAGTTCCCTTCCAACGGCTGCACAAATCAGTTGGAGCCCAGTTAACAGTCCCCACAGATAGGTTCCTCTGTAGTCCAACTTCACACCCCAAAAAGAATCCCTGTATCTTGTCCACCCCCACGGGGTTTCTGCAAACAGTCCAAAACACCCAGTTCTGTGGGCCTCAGCCCACAAAAAGGAAAAAAACCCCAATGTAACTTACTTTCCCCTCCCCCCCCACAAAAGAAGGTTTGTTTTCCCAAAAGTTCACAATCCACAGTGCTTAATGCCTTAGCACTCAGTTCAGACACACAGTCTCTTCAAAGAACACAGCCTGAACTCTTTTGGGAAAGAGGAAAAGATCCCCCCCATTCAGGGTCACTCTATTACTTCACTGACCCTCCTCCCGCATGACCCTTCCCCTTTCCACTTTCAGCCCAGCTCTGACACCAAGAGTTCACCTGGTTTTTCAGTTTAGTTTTCAAGGCATGAGCCCAGGCAGAAAGGTCCATAGGTTCCTCAGAGCCTGCCTCCTGCTCCTGCTCTCCAGCAGCTTGCCAGTCCATGGACTCATTCTCCTCCCCTCTGGGCGGCTGTTCCTCTCCAGTGTTGCCAGGTGGAAAATTTTTTTCCCACCCAATCCAACGCAAAAACAGCCCAAAACCCGCCCAAACTCAAACCCCGCCCCTGACACCCCCACCCCCGCGTCATCACCCCCGCCCCCGCCATCATCAACCCCGCCCCCGCCGTCACCGGCCCTGCATCCCCCGTCATCGGCCCCGCCCAAAATGTCACTAACCACGCCCCCCGCGGCCGAAAAAAACGCCCGAAAAACCGCGGAAAAGAAAAAAAAGAAGCCCAAAAAACCGCGACCCGCCGCGGGCAAAAATTTCCCGCGGCGGGTCGCGGAAAACCGCCCAATTGGGCGGTAAAACCGCCCACCTGGCAACACTGTTCCTCTCTTACTTGATTAGGTTCCAGGTGCCCCTCCCTTGCCTTGTCGGAGCCTTCTCCCGGGGAATGCTGGGGCCAATAATCCCTATACCAGGGTTTTCCCCGGGGATGCTGGGAAATGTAGTCCTTCTCCCACCTCCATTTTCTAGGGGGCACTACCTTTTCCCTTCTCCCTCTCTCTCCCTGAGGAATGATTAAAGGTAAGGCTCTGCTCTGTCTCCCTCGGCTCTTGAGCCTCCTTCCCTCTCCCCCCCCCCTCCACTTCCATCTGTTTGAAACCCTTATCCTCCCCTTCACAACAGACATTGGTTCAAGCGTACTCTTTATCTCTTTAAATTCTTCATCTGTTTTGAAACACCATTTCCCCACCAGGGCTTGACCCTTCACTGCATTCCACAAAACAAAAAGGAGCAAGTTCCCATAAACCATCTTTTTCTTCTGCACAAACTGGCATGTTTGAAAATATAAGTGAGATTAAATAAAAATGCCACCAACAATAAAGAATGACAACGTGGAAGCAGCAGCTCATGGGTTTACTTGCTTTGTTTTGAGTGTATGCAGAATGACGGCTGCATGCGGAAGGGGAAACAGAGACAAACCTAAGTGGCTTCAACATTTTGACGTCATGCCGTCTCTTGTTTTCTCAATCAAACCTCCTTGGTTGTATGTGTATTGCTGTAAAAATACAGCCTGCTTACTTTTATCTCTACAGACTGCTCAGAGAATAAATTACTGGGCTGGAGTGTAAATTTTAAGGGGCTTCGACGTTAGCTGCAGAACTTAGTACAAGAACAGTGCTGGGTAGACTTCTACGGTCTGTGCCCTGAGAAAGGCAAGGAAAAATCAAACTCGGGTATCCATATAAAGTATCATATACCATGTGAATGAGTTTATCTTGTTGGGCAGACTGGATGGACGGTACAGGTCTTTATCTGCAGCAGGGGCGTATCTGGACTCGGGCGGTAGGGGGGGCCAGAGCCAGAGGGAGGGGGCACATTTTAGCCCCCCCCCGGCGCCACCGATCCCCCCCCCCGCCATTTCCTGACCCCCCCTCGCCACCAATGACACCCTCCCCCACTGCTGTCACTTACCTCTGCTGGCGGGGGACCCCAACCCCCCGCCAGCCGAGGTCCTCTCTTCCATGCAGGCTGCGCCGCTGCAAGTTGCAACGCTTCCTGTTCTTCTGAGTCTGACGTCCTGCACGTACAACGCGCAGGACGTCAGACTGAATTCCAAATTCTGAGTCTGACGTTCTGCACGTTGTATGTGCAGGACGTCAGACTCAGAAGAACAGGAAGCGTTGCAACTTGCAATCTGAACGGAAGAGAGGACATCGGATGGCAGGGGCTTGGGGTCCCCCGCCAGTAAAGATCGGCGACGGGTTGGTGGTGGGCGGGAGGGGGAGGTGGAGAGGGTCTGTGGTAGGGGGGTCCAGGGCGAAATCTGCGGGGGCCCAGGCCCCTGTGGCCCCGCGCAGATACGCCCCTGATCTGCAGTCATTTACTATGTTACTATGATTCGTATTGGGTAAATGAGACTTTTTATTAGAGGTAGGTTCACTTCAAAATGGAGAGTGTATAAGTCATTATTGTCTGAGATACACAATGATTAAGCTATATAACTGAAGAGAACTGAAAAGAAACAACAATACCTATCTATAGTTGAACAGAAAGGATAACAATCAGTACATCACTGGTCATTAATTACTACATCCAGGCTTCCTTATCAGCGAAGCTAGGAGTCTCTTGACCAGGAGAATAAAGAAAGCTAATATATATATACACATCACTGATCATTACATCATCCAGGCTTTTTATATCAGCTTAGAGAAGCCCCTTTTTCAGCAAAGCCAAAGTCTCATGACCAGGGGCGTAGCCAGCCTTCCGTGGGAGAGGGGTCACATTTTAGCCCTCCCCCCGGTGCCGCCCCCCCACCGCCGACATTGCCGCCCCCCCCCCTCCCGCCGCGAACCCGCCGCCGCTGCAGCCTACCTTTACTTTTGCTGGCGGGGGATCCCACTCCCCGCCAGCCGACGTCTTCTTCTTAGTCGCTTCCTGCTCTTCAATTTGTTTGCTGACGTCCTGCACGTTGTACGTGCAGGACGTCAGACTCAGAGAACAGAACTGTTCTCTGAGTCTGACGTCCTGCAT
Organism: Microcaecilia unicolor; assembly: GCF_901765095.1. Classification (NCBI taxonomy): domain Eukaryota; kingdom Metazoa; phylum Chordata; class Amphibia; order Gymnophiona; family Siphonopidae; genus Microcaecilia; species Microcaecilia unicolor. Next base: position 15,153,567 of record NC_044031.1, on the reverse strand, counting down.
GTACAATTATGTGCAGGACGTCAGCAAACAAATTGAAGAGCAGGAAGGACTGAGAAGACGTCGGCTGGCGGGGAGTGGGATCCCCCGCCAGCAAAAGTAAAGGTAGGCGGCGGCGGGTTCGCCGGGAGGGGGGTCCTGGGGTGAATCTGCAGGGGGCCCCGGCCCCCTCAGGCCCCACGTAGCTACGCCACTGCTCATGACCAGGAAAAGGTCCTTCTATGTGATACGTCTATCCATAGATGAGTTTCTGGCTTCACTGTTCAAAGCTCCCCTTTTTATTAGTTTTTTTCAGAGCCATGGAAAATTACAAAGATGAGCAAGAGAATGTAGTCACATGCTCTTGATTTCAAGTATACAAGCCACTGGCCAGATGGCTTATCTCTTGAACCTTAAACATGCTCCACTTCCCATTTGCACCAAATAAATCAGAGACATGACTTCATCTTGTTAAGAAGAAGTTTTGGTCAAAAAAACAGGAACTTTAAAGTATACTGTCGGTTAGAGCAAAGTTGAAAAACAATCTTTAAAATCTTCCATTACGGTATGTAATAGAATCACAGTCACATTACAGTAAATGAGAGCAGAGAGAGGAAGCACCAACTCCCTCTTTATCCTGAGACACAAACTGCTGCTGACACCTCTGGCCAGATGTTTCTGCTGCTTTGAGTGGAGGAGTAGACTAGTGGTTTAGGACAGCGGCCTGAGAACAAGGGGAACTGGGTTCAACTCCCAGTGCAGCTTCTCGTGACCCTGGGCAAGTACTTAACCTCCATTGCCCCAAGTACAAAATAAATACCTGTATATAATATGTAAACTGCTTTGATTATGTTTAAATCTTTTTATTAATGAAAGAACATATGCATTCGTAATGACATTCCACAAAGCTCATATATCATATTTTTACCTCCTATCCCTAACTTACCCCCTCTCCCCTTCTACTTCCCTCTAACCCTCCCTCCTTCCCCCCAAAATTGAACAGGCCGCAAACACATCAAAGACATAGTATTACATATTCAAAATCTGACTTCTGAATTCAGAGGGCATTGTATTCAGGAATGGACTCCATCTGTCCATAAAAAGTTCAAACTCTTGGTGAGGCTTCTCTTTAGCCTGCAATCTTTCCATCCTCATTAAGGTTATCATCTGGGTTCTCCATATCTGGATCGAGGGGCCTTTTACTTCGAGCCAGTCAATCAGTATCATTTTCTTTGCCATCATAATGGCTCTTTTCACAAATGCTAGATAGCCTTTAGGTCCTGGCAGGCTAATCTCTGGTTTGCCGAACAACAGCAGTGGCGAGTATCTCCATTTTGCTTTCCATAAGCGCTCTATTTGACTGAGCAGATTTGACCAGAACCGGACAACTCTCGGACATTTCCAGAACATACAGGTATGTCCCAAAGTTGCTCCGCTCTCTTTACATTTGGGGCAGGCTCCATCAGGGGACAATCCCATATGGAAAGCTCTTCGAGGTGGAACATGGAGCCGCAGCGCAAATCGATATTGTAGCTCCCAATGGTCAGCCCAGGTAGTCACCTGCCTCAGAGTCAGTACATGCTCCTGGAAGACATGAGTTGATATCTGTGTTGACAGGTCTCTCTCCCAGTCTTTAGCATATTTGGCGTAGTCTAATTCAGATTTAGTATCCTTAATGTGCCTATGATGGTAGAGCAATGGCACCTTCTGTTGTGAGTTCAGGGAGAGTGCTGAAGGTAACTCTTCTTGTACATCTTCTGCTAATGCCTCCCAAAGAAGACTGGACACATAGTGTCTTATTTGCCAGTAAAACAGTTGGTCTTTTGGCCCTAAAAGTTGTGACTCTTGTAAGGTTATGCGAGGTTGTAGTTTCCCCTCCTCTGTGATAATTTGCTGTAAGAAGGTAACTCCTCGCTCTTCCCATCTGCTAAATATTCTATAGATAAGTCCCGGTGGAAAGGCTGGGTTACCACACACCGGCAACAGAGGGGTCACTTTATGGGAGCAATGATGAAGTTTACAGATCCACCGCCAAGCTTTTTGGGCCGTAAGTAGGATATGGGATGCCTCCAGTATTGGCGATATTTTACATTTCAGACCATGCAATAGGCTACTAAAGTGATATGGTCTAAATAGCTCCAGCTCGATCTTTGTTGCCGAGAAGTCTGTAGTGCCTCTAAACCAGTCGTTTAAATGTCTCATGGCACTTGCTACAGTAAGTGATCTGATATTTAATAAACCCAATCCTCCATATTTCTTTGGAGTGCATACCATAGTAAGAGGTAGTCTCGGCCTTTTACCCCGCCACAGGAATTTTGCTAACGTTGTGTTCAATTTCTTCTCATCTGCTCCTTTTAAGTACAATGGTAACATTTGGAACACATAAAGCCAGCATGGCACTATCATCATATTATACAGAGCTATTCGCCCTAGAAGCGAAATGGGCAGCGCCTGCCATTGTGTCAGTTTTGTTATTGTCCCTGAGAGCAAGGGTTGAATATTTAGGTCATAAAGTTTAGCCAAATCTTGCGGGATCTGTACACCTAAATATTTAATTTCTATCCCCGTTTTCAACTGGTTCCCCTCCACCTCCCACAATCCCACTCCTAGAGGGTGTACTTGAATAATAGAGGATTTCTGCAGGTTTATCTTAAATCCTGAGATAACCCCAAAACATATGGTTCTTTGAATTAAGATTCGCACTGATTTCTCTGGGTTAGTTGTCACTATCAACAGATCATCAGCAAAGGCCATCACCTTAACCCTCTCTCCTCCCACTTCTACACCTGTTATTCCCTCCTCTTTAACCAGGGTCCTCAGGAGAGGCTCGGCAGCTACCAAAAATAATGCTGGGGATAGAGGACAACCTTGTCTAGTCCCCCGCAAGATGGGAAATTGTGGGGTATGCACTCCATTAATCAATTCCGCAGCTGTCGGGTGTGCATATAAAGTTTGAATGGCCTGGTAGGCCCATCCCTGTATCCCTGTGTATCGAAGTGCTGCAAACAAATACTCCCAATTTACTGTCAAAAGCTTTTTCAGCATCTAAGCTGATCAGCGCTGCTTTTGTCTGTGTTTGATGACAATGCCCTATAGCGAGTAATAAGCGTCGGACATTCACCACTGAGTGGCGGTTGCGGACAAACCCTACCTGCTCAGATCCCACCAGGCGGGGAATATATAGGTGTAATCTATTTGATAGCAACTTAGCGAGTATCTTAATGTCTACATTTATTAGGGAGATTGGTCTGTACGAGTCCGTGTATGTTTCTGGTTTCCCTGGTTTTAAAATTAAAGTAATCAAGGCTTCATTTGCGTGCGGTGGAAAGCTTTGTCATGTCACCGCATCTTCAAGGTAATCTTGAAGGGCTCCTACTACTAAGGGTCCCATTAATTTATAGAACTCGCTAGTGTACCCGTCAGGGCCTGGGGCGGAATGTGAAGGTAAAGACTTGATAATTGCTTGCAACTCTTTTCCTGTTATAGGTTTTTCTAACTCACTCGCCTCCTCTTTAGTCAGTTGGGTCATGCCCGCCTTACAAAAATATTCCTGCATTTCACTCAGGTCTGGGGTTCGCCCCTGCTTGTACATTGTGCTAAAAAATTCTTGGAAGACCTGAGCCACCTTCTCTCTCTTATATTGAGATATTCCTTCTTTATCCCGTACCACTGTGATTACGCGCGGTCCTCCTCTGTGTTTAACTAATCAGGCTAGGAGAGTCCCTGTCTTGTTCCCAAACCTCTTAAGATTGTATTTCCTGAGAACTAGTGCTTTTGCGGCTCTCTCTTGAAGTAATGTGTTTAATGCTATTTGAGCCACCTGCATTTGCTCTTTACTTGATTGCTAGGGGCCTGAATAAATCTGCGTTTTGCCTTTTGGAAATTTTTTTTCCATGTTTATAATGGCCCCCGTCATTCTACGCTCCCGTCCAGTTACGTATGCAATTACATCGCCTCTAAGAACTGCTTTTGCCGCTTGCCAAAATATGGCAGGGCGGTTCTTATACTCGTGATTGAATTCTGCATATTCTGTCCATCTTCCCTGCATGAATTTCTGGAAATCTTTAGTCGATGCTAGGTAAGATGGAAAGCGCCAGCCTGCAGTGTTACGGTCACTATCCGGGATCTTTAGGTCGGCCCAGACCATCGCATGGTCCAATATTTCTTCTGGGCCAATTTCCACCGCCTCTATTTGTGAAAATATCTTCCTATCAATTAGTATATAATCTATCCTTGAATATGTGCCGTGTGCTCTAGATAAATGTGTAAAGTCCCGTCCTTCCGGATGTAATGTCCTCCATGCATCTACTACACTAAGCTCCTGCATAAAGTGGTGTAATGCTCTCGCTTGTGGCCCTCCTCGTGCTGCGTGTCTTGGTGCTGAACAGTCTAATAGGGGGTCTGCTACTAAGTTAAGATCTCCTAGTAGTATTACAGGTAAGGATTTGTAGAGTAGGCATATGCGTGCTATGTCATCATAAAATGTCTTATCATATATGTTTGGTCCATACACCGCTACTACTAGATACTCTTTATGATGTAACCAAAGGTGTAGTATCACAAACCTGCCTTGGGGATCCTTGTCTACCAGCTGTGATTTGGCCGCTAGGCCTTTCCTGAGCAGAATAGCTACACCTCTCTTCCTCCCTTCGGCCGATGCCGAGTGTACTTCACCCACCCAACCTTGCTTCAGTTTTTGATGTTCCTCTGGGGACAAGCGCGTTTCTCATAAGCAGACCACATCTGCCTTGTGCCTCTTTAAGGCGGCAAGAATCTTAGTTCGTTTTATTGGCGTAGAAACTCCCCCCACGTTCCATGTTAAGAACCTTGTAATTGCGTTTCTAGCCATAAGATATATTTGATATTTCCTTATAACAGTCGTGTATATCGTTTATATCGTGTATAACACCGGTTCCCAGCTCACCGGGGCCTCCCTACCTTTCTCATTATGGCCGCTCTCTGATGCTTGCTCCCTTTCATAATTGACAGTCCCCCTCTGAATACTCTGTCTCACTCTCCCATCCTCAATATCGCCCTCTCCCTGTAGTAATACCTCCCGGATCCTGTCCAACGAATAGTCCCTCCCTGCCTCCCCCCCTATCTATCCTCCCTCCCTCCCCCCTCATTGACCCCTCACTCTCGTCCCCGTGTGTCGGTTAAGAGAGAGAAGGTCTAAAGATGGCGGGCTCCCCCCCCCCCTTAAATATCACACCTCAGAAACTTGCCTCCTTTAACTGGGTTAATCAATCATGTCTATACAACTTATCTGCTATTAACTTCTTTTCATACATACTGGTATTAACTTTAACTCCGTCTAACATAACTGATTAGTCCACAGATTCAAGTGCAGTCCTGCTTATCGGCTGTGCCGGCCTCCATGTAAGACTTTACCCTTTTGTGCGGGAGTCCATCAACCTCGTCCTGGGCTCGCTGCGTTGTCATATTTTAATCCAACTTGCGCTTCCTGCGGGGTTGTAAATGTTCTCCAAGACCCTTCTATTTGCACCTTTAACAGTGCTGGATATAAGAGAAGAAAGCGTTGCTTGTTTTCCACCAGCCTTCTGCAGATGGGGCTAAAGGCTCTTCTTCTCTCTTGTACAGCCAAAGAATAGTCCTGGAACACCTTTACTGGTGATCCCTCAAATTCCATAGTGTCCCATTTTTGCCGGGCCCCTCACAGTATTTCCTCCTTATGGATAAAGTTATGTATTTTGACAATCACTACTCTCGGTTTGGCTCTTGAGTTATTCTGCTTTCCCAGACAGTGTGCTCGCTCCAGGCAGAGCGCGAATTCATTCTTTAGCCAGCGCTCTAGTTGGGTGAGTAAAGAGCGGTCCGGGATTGATTCTGGAACTCCTATTATTCAGAGGTTCGACCTCTTAGATCTGTTCTCCAAATCGTCCACGTGTTGGGTTAAGGCGCCTAGCTCCCGTTACAATTCTTTGATCACAGTTTCCCTGGCCGTCTCAGTGTCCTCGATATCCGACACTCGCACCTCTAATTCCCCAGTTCTTCGAACCGTTTCATCGAGGCGTGTTTCCATTCCAGCCAGCTGATCGGATACTTTGCTGAATTGCGGTGCCAGCGCGGTCTGTATCACCTCCGTGAGCTGTTTTAGTTGATTGGCATTAAATGTTATAGCGGCTTCTGGCTTCGGACTCGCCGCCATCTTGCCTTCTCCCTGGCCGCGTTGCTTTTCAGGTTCCTTTTTTACGGTTCTATTCGGCATTGCTCTACTTTCCCGCACTACAAAGGGGTCCATAAACTTCTAGTCTATGTAGTTCTTGAGGCTCTTCCTGGTAATTCGTCGCTGTAACGGGGGTTGTGGGTGAGGGTAGCCCGAGAGAGATTAGAAGCACGTCTTCCTCCCTCTCAATCCATCACGTGACCCCCAACTGCTTTGATTATAACCACAGAAAGGCAGTACAGTGCAATCCGCTTAAATGCAAGGGTCTGGGACCAAAGAAATGCATGCAGTTAACCAGAGCGTGCACTTAACCGTTGTGACCCAAAGAAGCTTGACATCTGATAAACATATGTACAGTACTGTTTATTATTATGTACAGTATACAGTCTCAGTTAACTGACATTAGGCCTACTTGACGTCATCAGTTATAGTCCTCTGTACACTCTTGGGTCTGTGAGTTCCATAGACTACGTCTGCCAGATGGTAAAAACTGTCATAGCACTGACATCCAGTGGCCTCCAGATAGGCCCACACTGTGTTGAGACTCTCCAGCATTCTTGCAAAAGTGACAGGAGGAGGTTGTTGAATTTCGTATGCATGTGCCTCGCTGCTCATTTCTTCATCTGTTCCATCATCAGCCATTGTTGCCTGCGTGTAGGCGCATATCTCAACATCAGTGCTGTCTTCAGCTGTTTGTAGATCATAATCAACAGCTACGTAACGATGAAACTCCTCTTCAGTAACACCGGCTGGGATGTCAATAGCCTGTTCATCTGACACGTTTGCAACAGCTGCATCTGTTTTGTCCCTCTCCACATCCTTAACAATGCTTGACTGTGTAACATGATTCCAGGCTTCTTTCGGCATATGTAGGGAATCCAACAGTGATAGATTACAAGCCAGTTCAACAGCACGTTTATCCTTGCCAGTCTGGTCATCCATAACGCTCATCAGACAATGTAGCACAAGAGCCCGATAATGTTGTTTGAAATTGGCTATTATGCCCTGATCCATATGTTGGATCAGAGAGGTAGTGTTTGGTGGCAGGAAGACCACCTTGACGTTAGACAGCCTGACATCATCCCTGTGTGCAGCACAATTATCACAAAACAGCAAAATCTGATGCTTTTGTGCCCACATTCTAGTGTCTAACTTCTTTAGCCACTGCTTCCAAATTTCTCCAGTCATCCATGAATTTGCGTTAGCCTCGTATGACACAGGAAGTCGCTGAACTTGCTTGAAGCAACGGGGCTGTTTGCTCTTTCCAATGACGAGGGGTTCCAACTTCTCACTCCCATCCATATTGCAGCAAAGGAGGATCGTCAGTCGGTCCTTCGATGTTTTACCTCCACTAGTTTCGGCATGTTTGAATGCAAGTGTTCCATCAGGAATCGCATGCTAGTAGAGACCATTTTCGTCAGCACTGAAAATGTCACGAGGTGCAAACTCATTCAAGATGGTAGGAAAAACTGAAACAGCCCAATTTTCAGCACCAAAGTCATCAGCGTCTTGTTTCTCACCATGCTGTTTCTTGAATTTTATGTTGTTCCTCTCCTTCCATCTTTCCAACCATCCAACAGTGGCTTTGAATTCAGTTAGTCCAAGACTTTCAGCTAGCTGGTTAGCTTTCTCCATAAGCAGTGGACCACTGACAGGAAACTGTCTGCTCCTGACTCGATAAAACCACCGAAGAACATCTTCTACCTCCTCAGCTTTTCCCGCCCGTTTTTGTTTCCGTTGTGGATCTGTATTGTTTTGTCAGTCTTCCAGTTGGTCTTTCTGCTTCAAGACACGTGAAATTTGACTGGGATTGACACCATATTCCTTAGCAATAGATGCTTGAGTTTGTTTTCTAATTTTTTAAGAACTTCTATTCGTTCAGCCAGTGTTAAAGTCTTACAGTTCCGCCTCAACGACAACCCCAGTGTATGCTCCAACAACATTCTTTCCCCTAATCGGCCTGTGGCAAAGAGGTGGTAAATTTGAAATCTCGGTTGTCACACGCCAATCGGCTTCCATATTCCATGCGCGCGCTTATGCGCAGTCTTTCCTGCAGAAAAGCAGTCTTAAACCATGCATATAAGCGAATCTTGCACTTATCAGTGGTGTGCTAAACCGGTTTGTCCCCATAGTAATTGATGGTGCCAAAAATGGGACCAAAGTACGGCATGCAGTTAAACAGAGCATGCGCTTATCCGACGTGCACTTAAATGGAGTGCACTGTAGATCTAATCTCCCTCACCTTATCAGCTGAGGACTCTGGGCCAGATGCTGAAAAGTCACCGTTAAATACCACATACACTGCGGTTGAACTCAGCCATTTTGAAACAGTGACCAATGCTGAAATCATATGCAAATGAGATGCATGGAAATTCTACAAGCGGGTCAGTAGGGAAAGCACCTGGCACAAGCGCAGTCTCTCGGTAAGCGCCGATGTTCTGTGCATGGCCAGGAAAAAGGCATGTGTCCAGAGATGTCCCATTTGGACTTGTTTTATTTGAGCCTTTGGAGGCTTCTGTTGGCTAAGGACTGTTTTCTTAATAAAGCAGCCGGGGGGAGGTGCGGTGTGAAAGGAGTTGGCAAGGGAGGAGGCTGACCCAGCCCTTACGGCTGAGAAGTAAAAAGCCAGGGCTGTGTGTTGAGGGGCTTGTGTTGGGGCATCCCCTCCAGCATAAGGGAGAGGACTCCACCTGCCACTTATGTATGCGATGTGGAGTGAGATAAGTAGAGCAGAGAATTCTCAGTTGAGTATTAGTGTCAGTGAGAAAAAAAAGAGTGGAAAGAATAACTCCATAGCGAAGGCCAGAAATTCTCGATAGTCTGTTTTCCCACCAGCTTTTCCCAAAGGTCCAGGTAGTGAAAACGGAAGGGTGAAAGAGTCAGAAAGGTGCTTTTAAAAAAGTTATAAAGTTTTTTTTACAGAAAAACTTTGAAAGAGAACCTCTTCAACAAATGACAATTGACAATCAATAAGTAATGTATTCAATAGGAACAGTAGTGGAAAGAGCGACCGGGTGCAAAAAGAGGTTATTTCCCCACCCCGCAGGTGCGGTAATAACCCCTCCACCCGCAGTAAACCGGACGCCTATCATTTTCTGTCCGTTCTGCGGTGTTCAAAGTCGTTCACTCATTGGTGCTTATCGGCTGCTTGCTCCGCTTCCTCCAGGCTGCTTTAGCTGCAGGGCAGACAAGACACGCACCCACTAGTGTGATATCATCACTAAGAGGATCCCTGATTAGCCTCTCTTGAGTCACTTCAAATTTTTTACAATTCCCATTGGTGCAGCTCAGGAAGTCATCCTTTGTGGGCTTGGCACGTGCAGGGAGGGAAGACAGCCGAGAGAGAGAGACTCAGACTTGAGTTTTTTCCCCATCTCGAAGAAGTCTGCCACTGTTCTCCGATCAAGCTCCGTCTGTCTGCAGTGGCCAGTAAGCCTTATAATTTCCCTGTAACCTTTCGTTTCCATCCCCCTCCCTTCCTCAGTCCCGACCTGTCCAACATGTGCTGCTCTCTGTAGTTTGTGTGGAGGAGTGCAAAAAAAGATTTATTTTTTTCCCTTTATCTAATTTATTAATGTAGATTTTGCTTACACTTTTTTCACTAGTAGCTCAAGGTGAGTTACATTCAAGTACTCTGGATATTTCTCTGTCCTAGGGGGGGCTCACAATCTAAGTTTGTACCTGAGGCAATGGAGGGTTAAGTGACTTGCCCAAGATCACAAGGAGCAGCGGTGGCATTTGAACCGGCCACCTCTGGACTGCAAGACTGGTGCTTTAACCACTAGGTCACTTGGCCACTCTAAGAGCTGCAGTGCTAAATCCCTTGTTTCCCAGTGTCAAATCCCCTGACCCCCCCCCCCCCCCCCACCAGTATGGCATCTCCCTTCCATCACCCTCTCTCCCTCCCTCCCTCCCTCCCTCCCTGTCCAACATCTCCCCTCCTCCTTCTGCGCTTATTTCCTAAGTTCTTCTGACTCTGAGCAGATAGGCAGAAAAATAAATGATTGTGAAAAACAAAACAACCAGACAACAAGGGTAGAAAGAATTTTATTCTTAAGTCAGTGAATGGAAAATGTAAATTTTACAGTAAATTTATATGGCTTTCTTTTCATTTTGCAGCATGTATGGTGCTATTTCTATTTCTCTAGTGTTGCAGGTCTGCCCTGCAGAGTATGGCTTCTTGGTGTTTAATTTGTGTTCAGTGCTTGTTGTGACTGAGGCCAGGTACTCTGTTTTTTGTATGGAGTTTCTGCTTAAGCACATTGATGCTGTAGCAGGTCCCACTGCAATATTTAATGTGTTACATTTTCCTAGGTATGGTGACGGGTCCTTAAGAGTATAGGGACTGCTTCATATTCGCTGAATGGAAGAGAAGGGTGTTTCTTGTAGTGGGGAAGGGAGAGAATGTAGGGGAGGGGATCAATTGGTGAAAGCGGGGGAGGAGGGACGGAAGATGGGGGGATGTGTCTTCGATTTTTGCTTTATTATTATTGTTTATTTTTACACTGTAATAAAAAGATTTAAATATACAATCAACTGTTGAGGCTTCTATGGATGGGGACAGAGTTCAAGGGGATTGGGCGGGGATGGGGACAGTGTTCGCAGGGACGGGGCGGAGACGGGGACAGAGTTTGCGGGGATGGGGCAGGGACAAACTTTGTCCCCGTGTCATTATCTAGAACAGACTTCCTGAGCCGGTATGTCAAGCTCCATCTCTGGCCGTCTTCAAATCTAGGCTACAAGTCCACCTTTTTGATGCTGCTTTTAACTCCTAACCCTTACTCACTTGTTCAGTACCCTTATCATCCCCACCTTAGTAATTCCCTTATCTCTTATTTGTCCTGTTTGTCTGTCGAGCAGGGACTGTCTCTTCATGTTCAAGTGTACAGTGCTGCATACGTCTAGTAGCACTATAGAAATGCTAAGTAGTAGTAGTAGTAGTACGAATTCAGCCCCTAAAATGCTATGTAAATACAGAAACTGAAGGCAGATAGGGGCTGACATTCAGACTGCAGGAGGTAGCCAAGCTGCATTCCACAGTGAACGCTGTTTCCGGTGCCCAGCATTGACTATCTGGTTTATATTTGGCCAGGGTTGGCCAGTTTCAACTTAACTGGCCAAGCCGATATTCAGCACTGGCCGGTTAAGTTGGAACCTGCCAAAGGTAGGCCTTCTATTGACGTGCTAGAATATAAATCAAAACAAAATCCGGTAAATCTAGGATAGACTCTACCTGGAATCTATATGGGAACTCTCCGACCCAATGGTTCTCCAATCTTACAAGGAAAAAGGCCTCAAAGAGCTCTGGGCTACTCGGTATCTATAGAGCTGAACAGATCAATTAGACCCTCTCTTCATCATCGGCCACAAAAAACCTTCTCATGCTAGGTAACATCAAGCACCTTCAATCATATACTTTATACTCAATGTTCCGTTATTACATAAAATTCTTATCATCCTACACGGTACATTACCTCTTCTGTTTCAATGCTTCCAGGCTCGTCTATCAAACGGTGAGCTATAGTAGTAAAAAGGACACTTATCTTTTCTTGTGCCTGTTCTTATTTGTCGGCATTAGACTCATCTGCTACTTTCTTTATCTCAACAACACTTCAAAACTTTTGTGTTATGACTTGCTGTCTTCACCCCTCTACCCCAAGCCAACAGTGGCCAGCGTTTCGCGCTGCTGCTTCAGGGTCTTGGCAGCAGGGTTACCACATTATATTACTCGGGGCAGCCAGATTTGGCTGCCAAACTTAGCCGGCAATGCGCTGAAAATCAGTGGTTAGCCAGTTATAGTGTGCAACATAACCGGCTGTCTACTAAGCGTTAACAGGATGCTAGGAATTATTAGGAAAGGGATGGTGAATAAGACCGAAAATACTACAAAGTCTTTGTATCGCTCCATGGTGCTTCCGCACCTAGAGTATTGCATTCAGTTCTGATTGCCGTATCTCAAAAAAGATATAGTGGAATTAGAAAAGGTTCAAAGAAGAGCGACTAAAATGATAAAGGGGATAGAACTCCTCTCGTATGAGGGAAGGCTAAAGAGGTTAAGACATAAGCATCGCCATGCTGGGACAGACCAAGGGTCCATCGAGCCCAGCACCCTGTCTCCGACAGTGGCCAAAAGAACAATTTGTCCCGCCCATCTCAGAAATAGTGAGTTGTTCCCACGTCCATTCAATAACATTCTATGGCCTTTTCCTCCATGAAGCCGTCCAACCCCTTTTTAAACTCCGATAAGTTAACCGCCTTAACCACTTTTTCCGGCAACGAATTCCAGAGTCTAACTATGCGTTGAGTGAAGAAAAATTTCCTCCGATTCGTTTTAAATTTACTACACTGCAGCTTCATCGCATGCCCCCTTGTCCTAGTATTTTTGGAAAGCGTAAACAGATGCTCCACATCAACCTGTTCCATTCCACTCATTATCTTATAGACCTCTATCATATCTCCCCTCAGCTGCCTTTTCTCCAAGCTGAAGAGCCCCAGCCTCTTCAGCCTATCCTCATAGGGAAGTCGTCCCATCCCCTGTATCATCTTTGTTGCCATTCTCTGCACCTTGGAAAAGAGATGGATGAGGGGAGATACGATTCAGGTCTACAAAATCCTGAGTGGTGAAGAACAAGTAGAAGTAAATAGATTATTTACTTGTTCCAAAACTACAAAGACTAGGGGACACTCGAGGAAGTTACATGGAAATACTTTGAAAACAAATAGGAGAAAATATTTTTCACTCAATGAATAGTTAAGCTCTGGAACTCTTTGCCAGAGGAGGTGGTAACAGCGGTTAGCGTATCTGGGTTTAAAAATGGTTTGGACAAATTCCTGGATGAAAAGTCCAAACTGTTTGCCCTGGGATTTGTAGTATGGATTGTTGCCATGATTTGGATTTCTGCCAGGTACTTGTGACCTGGCTTGGCCACTGTTTGGAGGGCGGGATGCTGGGCTAGATGGACCACTGGTCTGACCCAGTATGGCAACTGTTATGTCCTTGAATCTTAGCAGAGATTGGGTGGAGATGCAGGTAACTGGGAAGCGAAACCGGTGCTGGGCAGACTTCTATGGTCTACACCCTGATCGTGACTGAATAGATATGGATGGGCTTGAGTGTAAATTTTAAGGGGCTTCGACATTAGCTTCAGAACTTTTAGTACAAGAAGAGTGCTGGGCAGAATGTGCCCTGAGAATGGCAAGGACAAATCAAACTTGCGTATACATATAAAGTATCGCACACCATGTAAAATGAGTTTATCTTGTTGGGCAGACTGGATGGACCATACAGGTCTTTAGCTGCCGTCATTTACTATGTTTATCTAATCAGAAATGTTTGGAGGGCAATGCTGGATCTTTCCATTTCTGTGCAATGCGAACTTTGCCAATAAGCAACAACTGTCTGAGAATGAACATGTCCACCACATATCTACCATATCTCCCTGGGTGGGGCATCCCCTCCAGCATAAAGGAGAGGACTGAACTTGCCACTTAAGTACCATACTAGAGTCCAGAATTTCTCAACAGATTGTTTTCCCACCAGCTTTTCCCAAAGGTCCATATAGTGAAAACGGCAGGTCAAAGAGTCAGAAAAAAAGTGTGAAATAAAATTTTGTAGAGAAAGATGTTGAAAGAGAACCTCATCAAAAAAATGACAATCAACGAGTAATGCATTCAATAGGAACAGTGGTGGAAATGAAATGACGAATTTGGAAATACTGAAAGAGCGAAAGCATCACTTGGAATGTGCAGAAAATTTCAGATATAGTCCATAGATTACCATGCAGGAATAACTTGGCCAAAGGAAAATTAGCTAGATCACTAGGTAAGAACAAAGTCCTTATATGAGAGTTAGGCAGGAGAGGCATAAGGGGAGTCAAGGCAGGTGAAATAGATTTCAGAGAGCAAACCTTCTTCCAGCTAAGAAGAACAGAAGAAATAAAGGGGTGATGGCATAACAATGGAGACCAATTATGTGTGTTGGCAAAAATATAAGCTAAAAGGGTATAAGAGGAGGTTAGAGACTCCTCCAATCGGACCCAATGCGACTGAGCAAAGGGATTTATCCAGCAATGAAGTGCTTTTAAACAGGCAGACCAAGAATACCATGGCAGATTTGGTAGGCCCAAACCGACGAGTTGCTTGGGTGTAACAAGTAGATGGGATTTGACAAGGGGCCTTTTCTTATACCAGACATAACATACGATGCTTGATCTTAATTTCACAAAGAAATTTCTAGGAACAGAAATCGGCAAGGTCATAAATAACAAAAGAATTACTTTACCTGAGTGACCTTCCCAACTCAATGTAACAGAATTCTATAATACCAATCTCTCTTTTAGATCTAAGAATTTACAATCTGAGATGCAGAAATTCTTATAGAAGACCTTGTAGGCATGGAGGAGTTTTCTCATTCAAACATCTAGTTTTTGAAGATCTTTACGAGGCCAGTCTACAATAACAAAGTTATTTGATAGTACAGGAAGTCTCCTATAATAGTCATTACTGATTTTCTCTCTCCACAATTTCTGCTTTACAGTTGTTTCTTTCTCCACTAATAGATATTTATATATGCCTTCCTGTGCGGATTCTTCGGTGCTTTCTGAGGTTTGCCTTCTAACTGAAGCTTTTATTGCACTCAGTACATATAAATGGATTCACACCTATGTGGCTTCTCTGGTGTTTTTTTTAGGTGTACCTTCTGACTGGAGTTTTTACTACACTCGGAGGAGGTAAATGGTTTCATACCAGTGTGGATTCTCCAGTGTCTTCTGAGTGTTCCCTTCTCAGTGTAGCTTTTAGCAAAGTACATGCAAATGGCTTGTCTGGATTCTCTGGTGCATTATCATGTATTTCTTCAACCTGAAACTTTTGCCACAGTCAGCCTTTATTACACACAGTACAGCTAAATGGTTTTCATTCCTATTTGGATTCTCCAGTGTCTTCTGATTGTTCCCTTCTCAGTGAAGCTTTTATCACACTCGGTACTTGTAAATGGCTACACTCTCGTGTGAAGCAGGGGCGTATCTGGACTCCGGCGGTAGGGGGGGCCAGAGCCAGAGGGAGGGGGCACATTTTAGCCCCCCCCACCGCCACCGACCCCCCCCCCGCCATTGTCAGAGCCCCCACCGCCACCAATGACTCTCTCCACCCCCCTCCCGCCGCCAACCCTCCCCCACTGCCACAGCTCCTATCAACAGCAGCACGGCCACGGAGGCCAAAGATGAACTTTAAACACCTCGGGGCGGCTGGCGGGGGT
Source organism: Microcaecilia unicolor (assembly GCF_901765095.1). NCBI lineage: Eukaryota > Metazoa > Chordata > Amphibia > Gymnophiona > Siphonopidae > Microcaecilia > Microcaecilia unicolor. Next base: position 15,138,148 of record NC_044031.1, on the reverse strand, counting down.
TTGGGGTCCCCCGCCGGCTGAAGTAGTTTTTAAGGCAGCGGCAGGTGGAAGCGGACCTCGGCTGGCGGGGGTTGGGGCCCCCTGCCAGCAAAAGTAAGCAACGCCAGTGGGGGAGGGTTGATGGCGGTAGGGGGGTCCAGGGCAAAATCTGCGGGGGCCCAGGCCCCACGCAGATACGCCCCTGGTGTGAAGTCTATGGTGCCTTGTCAGTTATCCCTTGTCAGTGAAACATTTACCACACTCAGAACATGTAAATGGCTTCTCTCCCATGTGCATTCTCTGGTGTCTTGTGAGGTGTGCCGTCTGACTGAAGCTGTTATTACACTCAGTACAGTTAAAAGGGTTCATTCCTCTGTGGATTCTCCAGTGTTTTTGGAGCATTCCCTTCTCAGTGAAGCTTTTACCACACTCAGGACAATGGTTTCACTCTTGTGTGGACTCTCTGGTGTTGACTGAAGTGTCCCTTGTGCCTAAAGCTTTTATTACACTCAGTACAGTTAAATGGTTTCATTCCTGTGTGGATTCTCTGGTGTGTTTTGAGGTGTGCCGTCTGACTGAAGCTTTTATTACACTCAGTACAGTTAAAAGGTTTCATTCCTGTGTGGATTCTCTGGTGTGTTGTGAGGGTTGCCTTCTGACTGAAGCTTTTATTACACTCAGTACAGTTAAATGGTTTTATTCCTGTATGGATTCTCTGGTGTGTTTTGAGGTTTGCCTTCAGACTGAAGCTTTTATTACACTCAGTACAGTTAAATGGTTTTATTCCTGTATGGATTCTCTGGTGTTTTTTGAGGTTTACCTTCAGACTGAAGCTTTTATTACACTCAATGCAGTTAAAGGGTTTCATTCCTGTGTGGATTCTCTGGTGTGTTTTGAGGTTTACCTTCAGACTGAAGCTTTTATTACACTCAATGCAGTTAAAGGGTTTCATTCCTGTGTGGATTCTCTGGTGTGTTTTGAGGTGTGCCGTCTGACTGAAGCTTTTATTACACAGTACAGTTAAAGGGTTTCATTCCTGTGTGGATTCTCTGGTGTGTTGTGAGGGCTGCCTTCTGACTGAAGCTTTTATTACACTCAGTACAGTTAAAGGGTTTCATTCCTGTGTGGATTCTCTGGTGTGTTGTGAGGGTTGCCTTCTGACTGAAGCTTTTATTACACTCAGTACAGTTAAATGGTTTTATTCCTGTATGGATTCTCTGGTGTTTTTTGAGGTTTACCTTCAGACTGAAGCTTTTATTACACTCAATGCAGTTAAAGGGTTTCATCCCTGTGTGGATTCTCTGGTGTGTTTTGAGGTGTGCCGTCTGACTGAAGCTTTTATTACACTCAATACAGTTAAAGGGTTTCATTCCTGTGTGGCTTCTCTGGTGTGTTATGAGGTTTGCCTTCAGACTGAAGCTTTTATTACACTCAGTACAGTGAAAAGGTTTCATTCCTGTGTGGATTCTCTGGTGTGTTGTGAGGTTTGCCTTCTGCCTGAAGCTTTTATTACACTCAGTGCAGTGAAAAGGTTTCATTCCTGTGTGGCTTCTCTGGTGTCTTGTGAGGTTTGCCTTCAGACTGAAGCTTTTATTACACTCAGTACAGTTAAATGGTTTCATTCCTGTGTGGATTCTCTGGTGTACTGTGAGGTTTGCCTTCTGCCTGAAGCTTTTATTACACTTAGTGCAGCGAAAAGGTTTCTGCCCCGTGTGGATTCTACAGTGCCTTTGGAATGTTCCCCTCTCAGTGAAACATTTATCACACTCAGAACATGCAAAAGGTTTCACTCTTGTGTGGATTCTCTGGTGTATTGTGAGGGTTGCCTTCAGACTGAAGCTTTTATTACACTCAGTGCAGTGAAAAGGTTTCTGTCCCGTGTGGATTCTACAGTGCCTTTGGAATGTTCCCCTGTCAGTGAAACGTTTATCACACTCAGAACATGCAAAAGGCTTCACTCTTGTGTGGATTCTCTGGTGCATCAACATGTTATTCTTCAACCTAAAGCTTTTGCCACAGTCTGTGCATAGAAATCGTTTTAATCCTGAATGGAATCTCTGGTGGATGGTGAGTTTCCCTGTGGCAGTGAAGCTTTTATCACATTCAGTACTGGAAACTAGTCTCTCTCCTAGGTAGAATTTTGCATTTCTAATGAAGTTTTCTTTCTGATTGAAGCTTTTGTCACAATCAGGATATGAAGATAATCTCTCATCAGTGTTGTTTTTCTGGTGTTTTGTAATGTTTTCTCCATTGGTAGAGCTATTCCCATATTCTTTACTTGTATAGAGCATCTCTTCCTTCCTACTGAAATCTTCCTCAAACTCAGATGTAGAAAGTGTCTCTTTTATGCACTTTTTCTGTTGTTCTTTTAGTTCTCTCTTTTGACGGACGTTTTTCCCATAGTTCGTACATGTAGATGGTCTATTTTCAGTATCAGATCCAGGATGTGATTTTGGAGTTAAATGATTGCTTAGGAATATCTCACAAATATCACAGGAACAGCTTTGATCTCTCATCTGGTTTGTCTGCTTTTCCCCTGTCTGGATGATATCACTGGTACTGTTTTCACACAGAGCTGAGCCTCCTGTTGAATGTTTTTGTTTATTTTGATTTTTTCCCTTTTCTCCCCAGTCAGAACAGGAAGGAGTCTCCTCTTTATCTCTTTCTGATAACATCTTTTCCCCTTTAGACTTCTCAATGAGCTTCCAGTCATGTGTCTTTGTATTACTGTTTCTGGGATCATCTTTTTCTAAAAAAAAAAAAATATATATATAAAAGAGCATTATAGATTATTGTAGGAGAACAATTACACCAGTTCAGTAATACAATAACTCTTCATAAATCTGTCCCCCCCCCCCCCCCCCCTGCTGATCATTACCAGAGATGCAGGTAGAATATATGATCATATTCAAGTTGATATTTCTTTTTCTAATATCTTTATTAGAACCACACAATGGCAAGAACAACAATATCTGTAAGAAGAGACATAACAGTATAGCGTGGTAATTTTTCAAGTTTCATCCCCCCCCCCCTCTTCCCCCCCCACACACACATTCACTGCAAGATCTGCAATAATAACAGACCAAAACCTTCCCTAAAGTCCATACTTCAAGTTATTGGTTCAGCAAGTAGCTATGAGAACGGTGTGGCAAACGATCCCACACTGGGGACAAATTTGTTGAAAAGACATCCAGTCTCTTCATCTTCGTTAGGTTGACAAGTTCATTCCTCCAAGCAGCCTGTCTCCAACACATCAAAATATTCTTTCCATATAAAAAAAATGCCTTATGCAGCTGACGATTAGGCCTCAATCTCAAACCCAAGGAAACAAAGTTCGAGAACAACTGAATGTGCAAGACGCTTCAGGTGTTTCATGAGCAACCGCAGCTGATCACTCGTAAGTACTGAAGGCCCCAACGGGTTCTAAGATCAACAAGGCCCCCTCCACCCTTCCTATCCACAGAAGGATCTATTCCAATATTAAAGCCCCCCAGAACTAAAAGAGGAAAATGAAGATATGGTGCCACAACTTTAATCAGGGAAATGTATGTGTTAGGCAGTGAGAGGCTGATATGCACTGTAAAGTCACTCTCGGTCCCTTCCCCCTAGGAGGAGAGGACACTTCAGCCCTAGGGGCTGGAATACGAGAGACAATCAGACTTAGCTGTAGGCACAACCAGTAAAAATCATGTGATTTTTCCTAAACTAACTTGTGATCATATATGGATTTTCCTGTAATATTGTTATTTTTTTTTATGTATACATGCAATTTCCTACATTGTATCATCCTCTCCTCTTGTGTTCACATGCACACTTTGTGGCAATTGGCTAATTCCTTATCAGTGAAGCGTGATCACAGTGTGGAAAACCAGCTAAGTAGTCTGCAGCATGAAGACTCTTTAAATGTCTCAGAAATTTCCACCATAAGCCCAAATGTGAAGGTCTTCCTTCAAATGCGTAGATGCTCTATAGAATATAAACGTTTTATATATACCTTGCAACAAGTTGCAAGATTACCTTTAAAAGCTTTACAGGACTTAATCTATTCAATGTCTTTAAATATTGTCACTGCTTAATACGGATATAGCTTAATATTGTCACTGCCAGGCGATGTTACTGCTTGTCGCAGACACTGCTTAAATGATTTAAAATCCCCACCACACGCTTCAAATGCTTATATGCTCAAAACATGTTGATAGAACTCCGTTAAAAGCTTAAACGCTCACAGACTTTAAAAGCTTTATATATATCTTGTAACATGTTGAAAGACTTCCTTGAATGTTCAAATGTTCACAGACCTAACCATTTAATGCTAACCCAGACCGATACTGACACTGCTTAATAACGATATAGCTTAATGCTGATACCACCTGGTATTGAAACGGCCCGACACGGACAATGCTTAATGTTGATACCGCTTGAGGCTAAGACTGATAAGTGTGTACACCACCTAAAACTACATTTAATCACGGCTTAATGTTCACACTGCTGATGTTGGTAATGCCTAATGCTAATACTGCTTGATTCTTAAACAAATTCATATTCACCAATACCCTTAAGCACAACCAAACAACACGAACCATAGCCAAGATGAACACCAACAAACTGCTCATGATAATCTACTTCCTACCACTAATTTACCACGCATGTACCACTCCCAACATAAACAGCATTCAACCCACAGCACACAAACCCTACAAACAACTCATCCACAACTCACCAGACCAAAAGAGCAACAACCAACTAAAAGGAAAAACAAATACATACGGAAACAACCAACAGAAAGGTAACAAAGGTCACAATAAAACCAACACAATAAAAATCAACACATCCATGTCCCAAACCAAACCTTATTACTCAATCTAAATGGGATACGTAAACGCCAGATCGGTAGTAAACAAAACAGAGACCATAACAGACTGGATTACCACAGACAATCTCGACCTCCTATTCATCACTGAAACCTGGATCCACAACTTTAAAGACCCCATAATTTTAGTTTTATGCCCACCAGGATACAAAATCACCCAATGGACAAGGAACGGGAAAAGAGGAGGAGGATTAGCTATAATATACAAATCCGAGTTCACCATCTCAAGCATAGCTGAATCCATTCTGCCACTACTCGAAATCGCCTCAGTCAGAATCAATCACCCAAACCTGCAAGAACACCTCAACGCAATCATACTCTACAGACCGCCAGGAAACTGGCAAGATGCCCAAACACACTTCATGGACTTCATCTCAAACACTTGTGTCTCCACCTCAAACCTTATCATAATTGGAGATATCAATTTACACCTCAAAGAACTTACCTCAATAAACACCCAAGAATGTAAAGAGTTCCAACAATTATGGGATCTTCACGGACCTAACACGCAACCAACTCACAATAAAGGACACACACTAGATATCATATCATACAAATTCGATCCTGACTCCAACCTCACACTAATAAACACAAAATGGACACCAGCCCCGTGGTCAGACCACTACAAAGCACACATCTCCCTCCAATGGCGAAAGATTCAATTAACAAACAAGAACGAAAAACCTACTCCACGAGAGGTAAAATAGACCCGGTAACATTCTGGCAACAGATATACCACAACAGATGGACAATAAAGACAGACACAATCCAATTCCTACCAGAGTGGGACGATAGATGTAGATCAATACTAGACAACATGGCCCCAAGTCAAACCAGAACCACACACAGAAAGAGCTCAACACCATGGTTCAATGAAGAACTGAAAAAACTAAAAACACAAGTTAAAAGATTAGAACGAGCGTGGTATAAAAAGAAAGATGACCTTACACTCAACGCCTGGAAACAACTTCAAAGAAAATATAAATATACCATAAGACAAACCAAAAGACTATATTACAAAACTGTAATTGGACCAAATTACAAGGACACACACAAATTCTTCCAACTCGTGAACAAGCTATTAGATATCACACCAGTCACAACCAACAACAAAGATACACCAGGAGCAGACAATCTCGCGAAATACTTCAATGAGAAAATCGTACAACTACGACTAAAAATACCTGTCAGCACCATCGACTACGCTGAACTCCTCGACTGTCTAGACCCAGACCCTGGTGCATACCCAGCAGACAGAACCTGGACCAACTTCGAGATATTATCGGAAGATTCCATCTCCCAAATGCTCAAAAGATTTGGCAAATCTCACTGCAAATTAGACATATGCCCAAACAACCTAATGTCATTTGCACCTCAACAATTCATAACAGATCTAACGAACCACTTCAACTATATGTTACAAAATGGACTCTTCCCGAAGGAGAAAGGAAACATTCTTCTCACCCCCAAACCCAAAGACGCAAAGAAAAGCGCTAGTGAACTAACCAACTACAGACCCGTAGCATCCATTCCCTTAATAACCAAAACAACGGAAGGGATAGTAACCAAACAACTTACAAACTAAACAAATTCTCAATATTACATGATCCCCAGTCAGGATTTCGGTCTAACCACAGCACTGAAACAGTACTAGTAACTCTAATGACAAAATTCAAACAAACGATCGCAACTGGCAAGAACATACTACTTCTACAATTTGACATGTCCAGTGCCTTTGACATGGTCGATCACGGAATACTACTACACATCCTCGAGTACTTCGGAATTGGAGGCAATGTCCTCAACTGGTTCAAGGGGTTCCTAACCACACGATCATACCAAGTGACATCTAATTCGACCACATCAGCCCCATGGATACCTGAATGCAGAGTACCACAGGGATCCCCCCTCTCACCGACTTTATTCAACTTAATGATGATACCCTTGGCCAAACTACTATCAAACCAAAACCTCAATCCATACATATACGCAGACGACGTAACGATCTACATCCCATTTAAACAAGATTTAAAGGAAATTTCTAATGACATCAACCAAAGTCTACATATCATGCACTCATGGGCAGATGCATTTCAGTTGAAACTTAATGCAGAAAAAACTCAATGACTTATACTCACCTCTCCACACAACATGAACAAATTCACCACCATTAACACACCAAAACTGAATCTTCCAATTTCAGACACCCTAAAAATCCTTGGAGTTACCATTGATAAACACCTAACACTTGAAAACCATGCGAAAAACACAACAAAGAAAATGATCTACTCACTGTGGAAATTAAAAAGAGTAAGACCTTTCTTCCCAAGAAACGTCCTCCGCAACCTGGTACAATCAATGGTACTCAGCCATCTGGACTACTGCAATGCACTCTATGCTGGATGCAAAGAACAAATAATCAAGAAACTTCAGACAGCCCAGAACACTGCAGCCAGACTCATATTTGGTAAAACAAAATACGAAAGTGCTAAACCCCTAAGATTAAAGCTACACTGGCTCCCACTTAAAGAACGCATCACGTTCAAAATATGTACCCTAGTTCATAAAATCATTCACGGAGATGCCCCTGCCTACATGTCAGACCTGATACACCTACCACCCAGGAACGCAAAAAAATCATCACACACATTCCTCAACCTTCAACCAAGGCCGGTGCTGGGCTGGTTTGTATGGTTTGTGTCCCGTTTTGATGCTGATTCTACTTTTTAAATTATATATTTTTAAAGAGTTTTTTATCCCATTTTTTTAGCGATTTTGTTGGGACGAGCCTGGCATTACATATCTATGTTGGTTTATCTCCGATAGCCACTTTAGCATTTTTTTGGTGCAATTTTCATCCTGGTTTTAAATTACATAAGTACATAACTAATGCCACACTGGGAAAAGACCAAGGATCCATCGAGCCCAGCATCCTGTCCACGACAGCGGCCAATCCAGGCCAAGGGCACCTGGCAAACTTCCCAAACATACAAACATTCTATACATGTTATTCCTGGAATTGTGGATTTTTCCCAAGCCAATTTAGTAGCGGTTTATGGACTTGTCCTTTAGGAAACAATCTAACCCCTTTTTAAACTCTGCCAAGCTAACCGCCTTCACCACGTTCTCTGGCAACGAATTCCAGAGTTTAATTACGCGTTGGGTGAAGAAACATTTTCTCCGATTTGTTTTAAATTTACCACACTGTAGTTTCATCACATGCCCCCTAGTCCTAGTATTTTTGGAAAGCGTGAACAGATGCTTTACATCCACCTGTTCCACTCCACTCATTATTTTATATGCCTCTATCATGTCTCCCCTCAGCCGTCTCTTCTCCAAGTTGAAAAGCCCTAGCCTCCTTAGTCTTTCTTCATAGGGAAGTCGTCCCATCCCCGCTATCATTTTAGTCGCCCTTCGCTGCACCTTTTCCAATTCTACTATATCTTTCTTGAGATGCGGCGACCAAAATTGAACACAATACTCAAGGTGCGGTCGCACCATGGAGCGATATAACGGCATTATAACATCCTCACACCTGTTTTCCATACCTTTCCTAATAATATCCAACAGTCTATTCGCTTTCCTAGCCGCAGCAGCACACTGAGCAGAAGGTTTCGGTGTATTATCGACAACGACACCCAGATCCCTTTCTTGGTCCGTAACTCCTTTTTTTTAAATTGTTTTTATAAATACAGTACAACAATGCTTGCTCCAAAATGTCTAAAACATCTAAGATAACGAATTTAAATAAGGTCCATTACAATAGAAAGTAGTGTGACTAGCTGAACAATATTTGCCTATCTAGCTCACACTGTACACTGCATTTTATACTTTTACCCCCCCCCCCCTCATATCCTTCCTCACCATCCATTCACCACTCAACCCACTTAACCCATACCTCTCCTCAACATTCACACTCCATTCTCCAACCCTCACCCCCATCAATTCCCTGGCGCAGGTAACATTTTGAGACAATTGATCCATAAGCTACGGTATTGCCTGTGGACAATTTTTGCTGAGGTAGAGTAGACTCGGCACTCATTCTCACCAACTATTCGCATCTTGGCATACCACACGTCAACCGGGATACTCTCCGAAGAGGTCCAGAATTGCAGAATAGATTTCTTTACCAATAAAAGTGAGGTATATATAAATCTCCTTTGTGGCTTAGAGAGGCCCTGAGTAACTAATAGGGTTTGGTCCCCCAAAAGTAAAGTTGCATAATCCCACTCTATCCGTCTCTGTAGGACTTCAGTGAGCACCTGGAATGCCCGATTCCACAGGGACAGTGACGGACACTCTAAAAAAGAATGGACAAATGTCCCCCGTCCCTGCCTACATTTAATGCATTGGCCGTCCCCCCAAAGACCCATAACTGCCCCTTTATCTTTTGTAATATATGTGCGATGTAATATCTTGTACTGGGTTTCCTGCAGGTCTGCTGTCTTAACCATGTCATAGATAATGGGAAAAAGCTTACTGAACTGCTTAATAGTATAGTGTGTATTCAGCTCCCTATTCCAATGGCTCATCAGTCGTTCCATCCCCTCTAGTGGCATGTGCATGTTTAAAATTTTATACCATGTGGAGAGACTATTTGCTATGAATGGTGTGCGCAATAAGATCTTATCCCAGGGTCCCCAGTGCCACCTCTCCCCATAGTCCCTTTGCAAGGAAGAGCAGTAGTGCCTCACCTGTAAATATTGCAGTAAATGTTTATTTGGAATATTCCACCGTTCCTTCAGATTATCAAAAGAGTCCAGATTCTCCTCTCCCTGTACCAATAGGTGGCCCAATATCACACATCCCTGCTCCCTCCATTTATCGAACACAGAGTATCCCAGGCCCGCCGGGAAATCCGCATTACCCACCATACATAGGAAAGGGGATACCTCCGGCGCCCGATTCTGGTGCCCCCTCCACCAAGCCCACGCCCTCCGCATAGGCTGCAAAAAAGTCAGCCTCCCTGCCGTGTCATATACAGCGCTGGGTTTCATGTGAAGTAAATTTATAAAAGACCAAGGAGCACTCCAACTATCCAATACTCCGCTAGGCAAAAATCGGTAGTGACCCGTCAGCCCCTCAAAGATTAATCACAATAGCGCCGCTACATTATACAGACGGAGTTCAGGCATGGCCAATCCTCCCGCCTCCCGGTTTAGTGAAAGCTTCTGGTGCCCTATCCGCGCCCCCCTCCCCCGCCAGACAAAAGCTCGTATTATAGATCGAAACAATCGTTCATCCCTCCTCAATAACCATATAGGAGCTGCTTGTAATGGGTACAACAACTTTGGGAGCAAAATCATTTTGACCAAAGCTATCCTACCCATCAGGGAGAGTGGTAGATGCTTCCACCTATCACAGAGCTTTTGAATATTCTCCAGCGGATCCACCACATTTTTTTAATAAAATATTAAGGCGTTAGCACTGAGGAAAATTCCCAGGTACCTCATAGCTCCCTTAGCGAGTGGTATTGACAATCCCGCTAAGCCCAAATCCGAAGGGCGTCCCGACAACGGGAGCAGCTCCGACTTAGCACAGTTTACTCTCAATCCAGACAGGGCCCCAAAGTCCTCCACCAGTGCCAACACCCGAGGGAGATCCCTGGGTCCATTTTCCAGGTATAATAAGATATCGTCCGCAAATAGATTTAATCTGTACTCCCGCTTCCCCACTCGAACCCCCCTAATGTTCCTACTCTCCCTTATGCTGACAGCTAACGGCTCTATGGCCAGCAGAAAAAGCAGTGGTGATAGGGGGCAGCCTTGCCGAGTGCCACGTTGTAAAGGGAAGCTCTCCGTCAATTTACCATTGATTAATAATCTAGCCACTGGGAGTGTGTATAACGCCTTAATCCAGGATGCGCATGCACCCGTGATACCAAAGCGCTCCAAGGACCAAAACAAGAATTGCCACGAGATGCTATCAAAAGCTTTTTCCATATCCAGCCCTGCGATTATCGCAAGACCCCTTTTGCCTCTATGTTCGTGTATAGCAAGAAGAGCTCTCATAATATTCATAGAGGCGTGCCTTCCCGGGACAAAGCCCACCTGGTCTTCATGAACCAAACAAGAAATCACCCCATTTAGACGCCGTGCTAATGTAGCAGCCAGTATTTTCACATCCTGATTCAACAGGGAAATGGGGCGATAAGAATCCACCTGTTTATGATCCTTACCAGGCTTCGGGAGTGGTACGATGTGGGCCATGTTATTTTGTATGGACAGCCCCTGATCTATGATCCCATTAAACCACTCACCCAAAGGCGCCGCCACCAAATCCGCCAGGATTCGATAATACTCTGGACCAAATCCATCAAGTCCCGGCGCCTTAGTCAGTTTTAAAGATCTAATGGTCTGCCTGATCTCCTGCTCATCAATAGGGCCATTAAGAGCCTGCAATTGATCCAACGTGAGCTGGGGAAGATGAACATCATGAAAAAAAGCCTCACAGGCGTCAATATCAAATTCCCTAGCCCCATAAAGAGATCTATAAAATTTGACAAATTGTTGGGAAATATGCTGCTCGGATGTGTACTCCCTCCCAGCAGCATCCCTGATGCTGGTGATAAGTTGCCGCTTACGATGGGGCCTAACCAACGTAGCGAGTAGTTTCCCAGCTTTGTTTCCCCATTTGAATAATTTAAAACGCTGAAAATAGATATCCTGTTGTGCCCTCTGTGTCAGGATTTCGTCTATCTGATGTCTAACCTCCGCCAATCGAGATCTATCTCCGGCATCCATGGACCGCAAATGTGCCCTCCTCAAATGTTGGAACTCCCTGGACAAGCGTATGAGATCTGCCTCTCTTCTCTTCCTCCTCCCTGCAGTGTAAGCTAGTATGTGGCCCCTCATCACTGCCTTTGAAGCCTCCCAATAGGTAGCTGCGCTCACATCCGCTGTCTGGTTATGCATTTGATAATCTAACCACTGATTTCGTAAATATTCCCTGAATTCTTTGTTGTGGTACAGTGAGAGTGGAAATTTCCACACCCTCTCTCCCTGCCCTGCGGTGAAGGACACCATCATGGTAACTGCCGAATGATCAGTAATGGCACAATCCACTATGTGAACGTGAGAGGATCTAGACAGCAAAGATGGTGTAATAAGCAAATAATCCAGTCGGGAGTACGAATCATGGGGATGGGAATAGAAGGTAAACTCACTGTCATGTGGGTGCAATAGACGCCAGATATCAATCAGCCCCAGTTGACTCCTCTCCCATCCCAATTCCCTCCCCTCAACCTCCTGGGTTTACAATCAACCGTCTGGTCAGCGACAAAATTAAAGTCGCCCCCCATCACTATATGATAATCTGAAAAAGGAGCCACTTTAGCTATCAACTCTGAAAAGAACTTTTGGGAGTAGATGTTGGGTCCATATACATTACACAATAATATACTCTGTCCCCACAGGTCCCCCAGTACAAGCACAAATCTTCCCTCTTTATCCGGTATCACTTTATGGGTGGTAAATGGCAGTTGCTTATGTATTAAAATAGCCACCCCCCTTTGTCTTGAATTATAGGAGGCATATTCTACTTCTCCCACCCACCCCCTCCGGAGTTTTAAGTGTTCTGTTGCGGTTAGGTGTGTCTCCTGTATGAATGCGATATCGGACCTCTCTTTTTTAAGCCAGTTGAGCACCTTGGCTCTTTTGACAGGGGAATGTAACTACTGAGAGTGACTACTTTCAAATTAGCCATTCAAATCACAGTGAAAAATACCCGCAGCAGCCACTCCTGCACCAAACTCGCCGGCCTCCCAGCTGGACCAGCGAATTCTTACATCAAGGCACTCTAAAGACCGTTCCCACCTCCTCAGCATTTCTCGCTTTCTTCCTCGTTTCCAAACCTGTGTCTCAAACCCTTGACCTGGTCCTTTTAGCTCCCCCTCCCCCCCCTCCCAGCATACACACAGCCATACACCACACACACCAAGACACATACCTTCCCCCTCCCTTCCCCTTCCCCCCCCCTGCCCCCCCCCCCCCGTATACAATTCCTGCAGTTCTCCTCCCCCTCTTCTTCCCCTTCCCAACCTCATCTTCCTCATCCTTCACCTTCCCAAAGACAGCCCTCAGCCTCTCCCCCCACCTCCAGCCCATTTCAGATTATTAACCTTAAAACCCCCCTTTTTTTTTCCCCCACAACCAAAGATTACATTGCCGAATCCCTTTAACCATCAACCTTAAGGATACCTCCACCCAACTACAGTGGGGGAAATAAGTATTTGATCCCTTGCTGATTTTGTAAGTGTGCCCACTGACAAAGACATGAGCAGCCCATAATTGAAGGGTAGGTTATTGGTAACAGTGAGAGATAGCACATCACAAATTAAATCCGGAAAATCACATTGTGGAAAGTATATGAATTTATTTGCATTCTGCAGAGGGAAATAAGTATTTGATCCCTCTGGCAAACAAGACCTAATACTTGGTGGCAAAACCCTTGTTGGCAAGCACAGCGGTCAGACGTCTTCTGTAGTTGATGATGAGGTTTGCACACATGTCAGGAGGAATTTTGGTCCACTCCTCTTTGCAGATCATCTCTAAATCATTAAGAGTTCTGGGCTGTCGCTTGGCAACTCGCAGCTTCAGCTCCCTCCATAAGTTTTCAATGGGATTAAGGTCTGGTGACTGGCTAGGCCACTCCATGACCCTAATGTGCTTCTTCCTGAGCCACTCCTTTGTTGCCTTGGCTGTATGTTTTGGGTCATTGTCGTGCTGGAAGACCCAGCCACGACCCATTTTTAAGGCCCTGGCGGAGGGAAGGAGGTTGTCACTCAGAATTGTACGGTACATGGCCCCATCCATTCTCCCATTGATGCGGTGAAGTAGTCCTGTGCCCTTAGCAGAGAAACACCCCCAAACATAACATTTCCACCTCCATGCTTGACAGTGGGGACGGTGTTCTTTGGGTCATAGGCAGCATTTCTCTTCCTCCAAACACGGCGAGTTGAGTTCATGCCAAAGAGCTCAATTTTTGTCTCATCTGACCACAGCACCTTCTCCCAATCACTCTCGGCATCATCCAGGTGTTCACTGGCAAACTTCAGACGGGCCGTCACATGTGCCTTCCGGAGCAGGGGGACCTTGCGGGCACTGCAGGATTGCAATCCGTTATGTCGTAATGTGTTACCAATGGTTTTCGTGGTGACAGTGGTCCCAGCTGCCTTGAGATCATTGACAAGTTCCCCCCTTGTAGTTGTAGGCTGATTTCTAACCTTCCTCATGATCAAGGATACCCCACGAGGTGAGATTTTGCGTGGAGCCCCAGATCTTTGTCGATTGACAGTCATTTTGTACTTCTTCCATTTTCTTACTATGGCACCAACAGTTGTCTCCTTCTCGCCCAGCGTCTTACTGATGGTTTTGTAGCCCATTCCAGCCTTGTGCAGGTGTATGATCTTGTCCCTGACATCCTTAGACAGCTCCTTGCTCTTGGCCATTTTGTAGAGGTTAGAGTCTGACTGATTCACTGAGTCTGTGGACAGGTGTCTTTCATACAGGTGACCATTGCCGACAGCTGTCTGTCATGCAGGTAACGAGTTGATTTGGAGCATCTACCTGGTGTGTAGGGGCCAGATCTCTTACTGGTTGGTGGGGGATCAAATACTTATTTCCCTCTGCAGAATGCAAATAAATTCATATACTTTCCACAATGTGATTTTCCGGATTTAATTTGTGATGTGCTATCTCTCACTGTTACCAATAACCTACCCTTCAATTATGGGCTGCTCATGTCTTTGTCAGTGGGCACACTTACAAAATCAGCAAGGGATCAAATACTTATTTCCCCCACTGTAAATGTGGGAACTCTGCAGTACCCCCTCCTCCACTGCCACCTTTAACTGTGCTTTTAACCCCAACCAGAAGAACAATTAAATTCAACAACAGTTTTTACTCAAGTCCCTCTTTGCTCCACAGCTTCAAAGACGTCTTCATGGCTCATCTACAGCATTCCTTTCTGCCGCACCGGCTCTCTCAGCCAACCCCGTCATCCCTCTTGAGCATTAGCTGCGATTCGATGTAAAAAGGCCTGGGCTTCCATCACCTCCTGCATGATAAGTGCCTGGCCACCGTGCCAGACACGCAGCTTAGCGGGATACAATAGCGCAAAGCGAACTCCCTTCCGATGGAGCTCAGAGCATACGGGTGCCATCGCTCTCCTCTGCGCTGCAACTCTAGCAGAGTAATCATTAAATAGAAGCACCCGATGATTTTCATATTCCACGCTTCCTTTTGCTCGAAAGGCTTTCATGATCCGCTCTTTAGGGAACCAATTAGTGTAATGGGCAATAGCTGTGCGTGGTTTAGAGTGTGTATCTCCCTTCGCTCCCATCCGATGGGCTCTGTCACAGCAAATTGTGCCACGAGACTCCTCCAGTCCCAACGCATTAGGCAGCCACGTGTCAAAGAACCGGTACAAATCATCGCCCAGCACTTTCTCCGGTAAGCCTATTATTCTCACATTGTTTCGGCGGCTCCGGTTTTCCTGCTCTTCAACTCTCTCTCTAAGTTCACCTGCCTCTTTTTGCAAAGCAGCAATCAGGGTCGCCTTAGCCCGCGCTTCTTCCTCCCCCGACGAAATGCGCTGTTCCATGTCCTGCAGCCTTTGGGAGTGCGAGTCAAATTTTTCATGAATCTCTTCTACTGCCGATTGGAGTTTATTTAGTCGATCAGCCAATGCCGCCGAGACCGATCTCGTAATCTCCTGCACCCACTCCGTCGTCGGCATGATCGTCGTGGCCTGAGGCTGAATCTCTCCCGGGTTCTGTTGCTGCTGGGAGTCCGCCATCTTGCCGGGGCCCGTTTTCAGCGAACCTTTCACTTTTCGCTGTGCTCTTGTGGGCATAACGCGAACGTCCAGCTGCTCCAAACGCGACCCCTGAGTGGCCCAAGAGTCTCTTCTCCTTTCTTTATCAGGTTTGCTATATCAAACGATTCGGGATCTGTGGTAATTTAGCAGATTTTGAGCTGGTCTGAGGGGAGCTGCCCAGGTTCACGTTCTCTCAGGAAGCAGGCATCACGTGACCCCCCGGTCCGTAACTCCTAACGCGGAGCCTTGCATGACGTAGCTATAATTTGGGTTCTTTTTTCCCACATGCATCACCTTGCATTTGCTCACATTAAAGGTCATCTGCCATTTAGCCGCCTAGTCTCCCAGTCTTGTAAGATCCTTCTGTAATTTTTCACAATCCTGTTGCGAGTTAGCGACTTTGAATAACTTTGTGTCATCAGCAAATTTAATTACCTCGATAGTTACTCCCATCTCTAAATTTCTACCATCTCTACCATTTTCCCCGGCACCGACGTCAGACTCACCGGTCTATAATTTCCAGGATCTCCCCTGGAACGTTTTTAAAAAATCGGTGTTACATTGGCCTCCCTCCAATCTTCCGGTACCACGCTCGATTTTAAGGATAAACTGCATATCACTAACAGTAGCTCCACAAGCTCATTTTTCAGTTCTATCAGTACTCTAGGATGAATACCATCCAGTCCAGGAGATTTGCTACTCTTCAGTTTGCTGAACTGCCCCATCACGTCCTCCAGGTTTACCGTGAAGTCAGTAAGTTTCTCCGACTTGTCCGCTTGAAATACCATTTCCGACACCGGTATCCCACCCAAATCTTCTTTGGTGAAGACCAAAGCAAAGAATTCATTCAATCTCTCCGCTACGTCTTTGTCTTCCTTGATCGCCCCTTTTACCCCTTGGTCATCCAGCGGCCCAACCGATTCTTTTGCTGGCTTCTTGCTTTTAATATACCGAAAAAATTAGACAACAATGCTGTCATTTTATTTTGATTAATTACTATTTTTTACCTAGGAAGCTTAGATTTATGTCTCAGTGCAAGTCTTGTTTTTAATTTGTTATTGTTTTTTGTGAATTATGCCCTGAATAGAGAGGATTCAAGACTCTGAACATGGAACCATTTAAAGGCACTCTGGGGCTCATTTTCGAAAGACAAAAATGTCTAAAATGTGACAAAGAGCATTGGACAGTTTTCTCACAAAAACATCCAAATCAGTATTTCCGAAACCTATTGTTCAGACGTTTTCCTACGCTGTTTGTCTGCAGCGTGTCCAAATCTCAAGGGGGTGTGCAGGGCCGGTCTTTGGGTGAGGCGACCGCATAGGGCCTCGCGCTCAAGTGTGCTTGAACTCCGCCCCGACCGCCCGAGTTCCAGTCCCCCTCCCTCTGAATTTTAAAAGTCATCTAAGTTACCTCGTCTGGGTTATGGCGGCAGCAATGAAAAGCGTGCGAGCTGCTCAGCGCTTCAGGAGACTTCCCTTCCCCCTCTCAGCTTTGGTCCTGCCCTCCTGGAAACAGGAAATGAGGACGTGACCAGAGCTGACAGAAAAGAAGGCTCCTGAAGCGCCGAGCTCACACGCTTTTCACTGCTGCTGCCTGCCGCTGTAACCCGACGAGGTAAGATGACTTTTAAAATTCGGAGGGAGGGGAACTGGAGCTCCGAGGGAAGCCTTGGAGCTGGGAGGGAGGGACGGAGGGGGGCCTTGGAGGAGAGAGGGTCCTTGAAGCTGGGAGGGAGGGGGACCTTGGAGGGAGGTCCCTGGAGCCCTGGAGCTCGGTGGGGTGGAGCTAGGATGGGGCCCCATCAAAGTGGTCTGCTCAGGGCCCCACACTTACTAAGACCGGCCCTGGGGGTGTGCTAGAGGTGGAATTTGGGCGTTCCCAGTGGTGTGCTTGAGCCGGTTGTTAAATTTTACTGAATTTTGCGAGCTGGTTATTGATGGTGCCAGGCAGCAAGCACACAAACATCTGGGGGGAGGGGGGTCTCCTTCTCTCTCCCTTCTCCTCCAGCCCTCATCCGCCCATAAGCCCAGCATACCTCAACTTCCTACATCATATCCTCCCTCAGGTTCACCCATGGTCCACTGGACTTTCTCTGTTGTCTTGCTGATTTGATTCCCTCTTGCTTGCTTGCATTCTACATAGAGTGGGTTATCTCACAATCACTCATTATCAGTCACTTGGGTTTCCACCACTGAGACTTTGACCCGCTGCCAGTCACTCTGCCAAAGAAGGTATTTTAACAAGGGGAAAAACAGGAAATCCTTACCTAGAGACATCAGACTCTCATAATTCACCTTCATCACCTCCCTGTAAAGCTCCTTCTGCCCTTCATCTAAATACTCCCACTCCTCCTGGGAGAAAGAGACAGTGATGTCCTCAAATGTCACCTGCATCTGAAACACAAACCAGAATCACACTTAGGAACAGAGAGAGGTGCTCAGAATGCATTAAATTCCAGGTGGATTTATTCTGTTGACATATTACCTCCTGCATCTGAAACAAGGAGCTCAGAATGCATTAAATTCAGGCTCCTGACATTTTTCCTCCCTCATGTCTTTGTTTTGAGGTTATAACTGTGCACATTTTACCTATGTTTTGTGGAGAATTCCCCCAACAAACACCTGGCTCTTCTATGCTCCAGGACTGACTCCACCTAAGCTGTCTCCCAACTCAGCATTGTCAGCCTCCAGTATGAACCCCTCCCCATCAGTTTTCTGTCTCCAGGCTTTATTTCTCTTTTCCTTCATTCCAGCAACCCCACCTCCTCTGCCGGTTCTTTCTTCATTCTTCCCAGTACCATACCTAACAATCTGACCCTCCCACCCACCCACCCCCTCGTAAAAATACAGAGAGCTCTCTCTCATATCTACCCCATTACATACATTAGTTCGCTTTCTGAAATCCATCTTGCCCCCAGCACATACACTTTCATAGCTCTCTCAAATAGGTATATTGCGAGAGCTGGGGGGAAGATGGATTTCAGAAAGAGAACTAATTGGTTTGGGTCATCTATGATGCTGTGAGTACTGGGGAGGTTGAAAGAACTGTGATGGAGTGCGTAGTGGGGAGTGGGCCCCCACTCCACAGTTCTCTCAACCTCCCCAGTACTCACAGCATCATAGATGACCCAAACCCACTCTAACTCACAGTCTCCCCACAGCTCTTTGTGAATGCTGCCAATACATCCCTCCTCGATACATCCAGCCACCTCCTCCCCCCCCCCCCCCCCCCCCCCCCGTGGATTCCCCCAAATTCTGCCACTGTACTGCATTCACATGTTTCACCCACCCATGCCACCTCCAGCTTTCCCTCATCCCTTTCTCAGCCTGCCCTTTTCATCCCCCCTATCCCTCCACCCCTAAGCATGCTCCCGCCCTTACCTCTCCTTTCTCTCCTTCGCCGATGCTAGAGAGCACTCCCATCATCATAGCTCTCTCAAACCCACCCTAACACACACAGAGGCATATTTTCAAAGCACTTAGACTTACAAAGTTCCATAGGTTTCTATGTAACTTTGTAAGTCTAAGTGCTTTGATAATGAGCCCCACAGTCTCCCCACTGCTCTTTGTGAATGCTGCCAATACATCCCTCCTCGGTACATCCTGCCACCTCCTCCCCCCACGTGGATTCCCCCAAATTCTGCCACTGTACTGCATTCACATGTTTCACCCACCCATGCCACCTCCAGCTTTCCCTTCTTCTCCCTCATCCACACTTTCAGAGTTTACTCCCTTTCTCAGCCTGCCCTTTTCATGCCCCCCTCTCCCTCCACCCCTAAGCATGCTCCCGCCCTTACCTCTGCTTTCCCTCCTTCCCCAATGCTAGAGAGCACTCCCATCATCATAGCTGTCCCAAACGCACCCTAACACACACAGTCTCCCCCATAGCTCTTTGTGAATGCTGCCAATACATCCCTCCTCGAAACATCCAGCCACCTACTCCCCCCCCCCCCCCCGTGGATTGCCCCAAATTCACCCACCCATGCCACCTCCAGCTTTCCCTTCTTCTCCCTCATCCTCACTTTCAGTGTTTACTCCCTTTCTCAGCCTGCCCTTTTCTTTCCCCCCCCCCTCTCCCTCCAGCCCTGAGCATGCTCCCGCCCTCTCTTGCTCATTACCTCTGCTTTCCCTCCTTCCCCAATGCTAGAGAGCACTCCCATCATCATAGCTCTCCCAAACCCACCCTAACACACACAGTCTCCCCCATAGCTCTTTGTGAATGCTGCCAATACATCCCTCCTCGAAACATCCAGCCACCTACTCCCCCCCCCCCGTGGATTGCCCCAAATTCACCCACCCATGCCACCTCCAGCTTTCCCTTATACTCCCTCATCCACACTTTCAGTGTTTACTCCCTTTCTCAGCCTGCCCTTTTCATCCCCCCCTCTCCCTCCCGCCCTTACCTCTCCTTTCTCTCCTTCGCCGATGCTCTAAATGCAGGAGCAAGAGGACAAGTGCTGAACGCCGGATCCTAAGCTCCCTTGCCGGATCCTACCACTCTGCTGCACTGGCTGAATGTGAAACCACGAGGCTCTACGGTATCCCCAACGGTTCAAATTCAGCCGTCAGTACAGCAACCGCGCTCTCTCTCTCTCTCTCTCTCTCCTCCTTCTGCTCTCTTTGTGATTGAGCGAGCGCCAGGGTGGGAGGGGCAATGGAACAAGGAGGGCGGTGCCATAGGAGGGCGGGGGGAGGGAGTTTGAGAAGGGGCTTCAACTTTGGCATTGCAGTTCCCGCTCCATCCTCTGCACAATTCACCCTCCCCCATTTGTGGAAGTGAAGCTCGCCGCCATATTGGTGCTCCCAAACCAATAGCAGAATGGACTGCCCATGCCTGGTCCATCTGTAACAAATCGAAACCTGTTCCAGTTGCCTTAAAAGTGGGGGATAAAGGATTTTTTTTTTAATTATTTATTTGACAGCTTTGTTTTTTTTTTTTTTTTTTTTTATTTGAACGCTTCCCTTATATATCATAAAATGAAATTGAAAAACACTAAAACAGCACAAAAATGAATGTAGTTGGTAGAAACAGTAGTAATAAACTGTACACTTTGGGTTTGGGAGAGGATGGGAAGGGGATGTCTGTATAGTTTTGCTGTTTGCTTTGTTAACTGTGTGCTGAAAAGTCTCAGTGCTCCATATTTGATGTAGATTGGGGCAGGGGATTGAATTGAACTGTATTTTTATTTGTATTGTTACAAGAAATGATTTACTTGGGGGAAAGAGCTCTAGAGCACTCGCTACTGTTTATAATTTAAGAGCAGGCGCTGTATTTATAAGTTTTAGGATATTAATTTCTCCACCAATTACCAAAGGTGATAATTGCAATATTGCAATATATTAAGTATATTATATAAAAGATACCATTTACTCAGAACACAAAGAGACCGTATTTTTAGCTTCAAAAAGGTTGATTTAATATACAATTGCACACGAGAGGTAGGTTTTTAAAGAGATCTTTACAGATAATCTGTGCTTAAGTAAAGTAAAGTAGCAGGTCTAGATCAAAAGTTATGTTACTTACAAGTGCTTGTTACATAGTATGAACAGCATGAGGTAAGCATATGTTTGCAGAAGAGGTCTTCATAGCAGGCAGGTGGGCTACAGGTCCCAGGAACAGAAGAATCTGTGTTGCAGTTGAAAGGAAGCATCTGCTTGTCTGGAACAGCTTCTATCTTTTATACTCTTGCAAGCTGCAGGAAGACATGCCATGTGTATCTCTGTCCTGGTTTCCTGGTTTGCACACGACCCTTGGGCATTTGCAAAGCATTGTGGTATCTTGGTCTCATGTCTTATGACATCACAAGACTTGCTGTCTGGATCTTGCTGACAAATGGTCTTTTGATGTGAAAAGGCTTCCTGCTCAGTCTCTGGAGCAGATACACATTATAAGTCCTTCCTTTATGTCTGAAAGCTGATGGGAGGGGGCAGGTATACATATCTGAGGTAACTACCAAATGGTTTGACAAGCACATGTCTTGTTTATGGTTTCCCCTCTGAAGTCTTTGTTATCAATAGCTGGAGTTCTCCAAAGACAAGCAGGCTGATATTCTCACAAGTGGGTGACGCCACGTCGGCCCCGGAGGATTTTAAAGCAAAATCTAAAAATCTCTTCTACGGCGTTCCGTCGCGCGAGCGAACGCACTGCGCATGTGCGCACACCTCTTCCCGCTCGCTGTGCGGACACGCCCCTCAGTTTTTCTTTTTCCGCGTCTGAGGAGACACGGAGTTCGTTAGTGCTTCGTGTTTTCTTCAGGTCCTCGGAGTAAAATCTCTTTTTTTATTTTACCCTTTTGGGTGTTCTTTATTTTTTCATTTGTACTCTTTCATGGCAGGCTCATTGTGGCTTATATATACAGGTACTTTTTGTACCTGGGGCAAGGAAAAGTTAAGTAGTTGCCAGAGTCACAAGGGGCTGTGCCTGAAAGGAAAACAAAGCATATAAGCTTCTCTTTTTCTTTTTTCTTATAAAAGTGCTGGTATATTGTTATCTGTGGGCTCTCTCTCGCCAGCAAACTAAACAAGCCCACATTTTTAGGATCCATTTATTAAAACTTTACAAATGGCTCTCCAGAGCTGTGAGAGCCTGCTTCAGCACACCACTGTCTTTAAGCCCCACAAGTGGTGAAGGTGTATGTCACAAGAAAAAACAGGAACCTAAGCAGGTGCATCCCTGGTCAGCCACTGAATGGGCAACCTGGTGACACAATATCAGTGGTGTAACCTTTGAAGTGAGTCTCCACCCGCCTCGGCGCCTCCTGCTCTGCAGGTCATTCGGGCGCATCGGAGGATGTGTCTTGGGCCGGATCATCTCCCTGTGAAGCGCAAGTAGTGTCTCAAAGACGAGACGTATTCTACTCTGCCAGGGATGCCCAAAGGAGATCATTCTGGAGTCCGACAGAGACCGATGCACGCTGGGTATAGTTATGCATCGAATAGGTCTCCACCTGCCTCGGCGCCTCCTGCTTGGCAGGTCATTCGAGCGCATCGGCGGATGTGTCTTGGGCCGGATCATCTCCCTGTGAAGCGCAAGTAGTGTCTCAAAGACGAGACGTATTCTACTCTGCCAGGGATGCCCAAAAGAGATCATTCTGGAGTCCGACAGAGACCGATGCACGCTGGGTATAGTTATGCATCGAATAGGTCTCCACCTGCCTCGGCGCCTCCTGCTTGGCAGGTCATTCGGGCGCATCAGCGGGTGTCGGTACCATGGGTGCCCAGAGCTTTGCTCCCTCTGTTATGCAGGTATCCGGGCTTCAGATATCAGTTGGTGCCGAGAGCGTTGCTCCCTCTGTTATGGAGGTATCCTGGCATTGGACGTCGATACACCGGTACCAGGTATCAACAGTGCCATCGGTACCGGGTATCATCGGTGCCGTGGATACCATCGGTACCGGGTGTCATGGGTACCGTCGGTACCGAGTATCTTCGGTACCGTCAGGTACCGAGTATCTTCGGTACCATGGGTGCCGTCGGTACCGAGTATCATCAGTGCCATGGGTACTGTCGGTACCGAATATCATCGGTGCGTCGGTACCGAGGAGTATCGGTACCAGGAACATTGGTACCATGGTCGGTGCCATGGGTCCCGTCGGTACCGGGTATCATCGGTACCATGGGTCCCGTCGGCACCGGGTATCATCGGTACCATGGGTGCCGTCGATACCGAGTGTCATCGGTGCCATGGGTGCTGTCGGTACCGGGTATCATGGGCACCATCGGCACCAGGTATCATGGGCACCATCGACTATCGGTACCAGGTATCATCGCCCATCGGTACTGAGTATCATGAGTACCATCGGTACCATAGTATCAGGTATCGTCGGTACCGTGGATACCATGGGTATCAGGTATCATGGATGCTGTCGGCACATGAGTACCATCGATACCAGATATCATGACCAGGTACCATCAGTCAACAAGGGAGTAAAATCGCCAGAAGAGTTTAATGGGACCCATTAAACTCTTCTGGCGATTTTACTCCCTTGTTGTCTGGTTCGTTTTTGGTTTTTCTTCCGCTTTTTTTGTGGTTTGTTCTGGCTTTGCGGGAGATTTGGACTTCCTTTTTTTTGTTTGACAGGTACCATCAGTGCCATGGGTGCCATTGGTACCAGGTGTCATGAGCACCGTCGGTGCCATGTGTACCATCGGTACCGTCGGTGCTGTTGGTGCCGGATATCATGGGTACCATCGGTACCACATGTCATGGGTACCATCGGTACCAGGTATCATGGGTACCATCGATACCAGATATCATGACTATCATCGGTACCAAGTACCATGGGTACCATTGGTACCGGGGGCCATCGGTACCATGTGTATCATCGGTACCGTCGGTGCCATGGTCTGGTAGTCTGGTTTCGATTCCCTTGCATTTCCAGATTTTGTCCTTGGCTTCGGGACCATGGGTACCATTGGATGCCATGGGTGCTACCGCCTCCTGCGGCATCTAGCTTTTCACCTGGTCTCCTTCACCGATGCTGCCTCTGGTATGGGTGTTCGCACCCTACTGGGGCAACTTCTCGACCCCGTAGTAGAACTTACCGCGCCTCCATATCGGACGCGTTTGGATCTGAGCTGCTCTGTTTGAGTAGTTAGCTCAGTTCAATGATGGTTCATCTGACATTACAGTGGAGATTGTGAATCCCAATGCCCAGATGCTCGAGGTCCTAGACTACCATCTTCACCTGAGTCTTCTGCCACTCAGAACAGATAGGAGTTCTAAGAACTTACTTCGGTTACGAGCAGTGGTGTGCTGGTAAATTTTTAACAACAGGCTCTCTCCCCGGTCCACCCTTGTGCCCCCCCCCCCCCCGTCCACCTCTGCGCTGCCCCAAAATTGCAGAGCTGGCTATAGCCGGGGGGGGGGGGGGGGCGGCAATGCATTACTCTCTCCAGGAAAAAAAAATTAAATGATCCCAGGTTCCAATCTAATTCATGTTTAATGTGGGATAAAATGCCATAAATAAGTAAATAAATATAAACTTTTAATGTTGAACACCCAATTCTCAAAGTGAACATATTCCAAACACTATAATGAAACTAAAATGATTTTTTTTCTACCTTTGTTGTCTGGTGACTGTTTTTCTGATCATGCTGGCCCAGTATCCGATTCTGCTGCTATCTGTCCTCTGAACTCCGTTTCCAGGGCTTCCTTTCCATTTATTTCTTTCCTTTCTTCTTCATTTCTGGTCCTCAACTTCTGCCTATTTTCTTCATCCATATGCAGTTTTTCTCCTCTCTTCCT
Organism: Microcaecilia unicolor; assembly: GCF_901765095.1. NCBI lineage: Eukaryota > Metazoa > Chordata > Amphibia > Gymnophiona > Siphonopidae > Microcaecilia > Microcaecilia unicolor. The sequence continues at coordinate 15,113,235 of NC_044031.1, read as the reverse complement.
TTTCCCTCATCTCATCTCCTTCCTCACTCTTCCCTCCCCTCCATCCATGTCCAGCATTTCTTCTCTCTCCCCTCCTCTCCCCTGCCCTCCATCCACCCATGTCCAGCGACCCTCCTCTCCCCTGTCCTCCATCCACCCATGTCCAGCGACCCTCCTCTCCCCTGCCCTCCATCCACCCATGTCCGGTGACCCTCCTCTCCCCTGCCCTATATGCGCCTATATACCTAGCGACCCTTCTCTCCCCTGCCCTGCATGCACCCATACCCAGAAACCCTCCTTTCCCCTGCCCTCCATCCACCCAATCCAGCAGTGACCCTCCTCGCCCCTGCCCTCCATCCACCTATACACAGCGACGACCCTTCTCTCCCCTCCATGATCCACCCATGCCCAGCGACTCCCTAGTTCTCTCCCCTGCCACCCCCTCCCGAGTTGTTAATAGAATTCTCCTCCCTCCCGTCACCGATCTGACTCCTTTAATTCTTCGGGGCAGGCAGTCTTGTCTGCCCGCTGTAAGCACTGACTCAGTCCCCCGCTGGCGCTGCCGGTTCACGCTTCAAAATGGCCGCCGAGACTTACAATGGCGAAGTCTCGCGAGGCCGCCTCTGGAAGTCTCGGCGGCCATTTTTAAAGCGCGAACCTGCAGCGCCAGCGGGGGAGAGTCAGCACTTGCAGCGGGCAGGCAAGACTGCCTGCCCCGAAGAATTTGTCAGGTCGGTGATGTGAGGGAAGAGGGAGGGAGGACAGCCGGCTCACGGGTCTCAACAACCGGCTCGCAAGAGCCGAGCAAAGTTAACAAGCGGCTCTTGCGAGCCGGTGCGAGCCGGCTCCAGCACACCACTGGTTACGAGCATTCCCACCGGAGTAGGCTAAACCTTTTCACCAAGTGGTCAGGTAGCACACGGTGTGTCGCAGGTTCCTGTCCAAGGGCATTTTCGACACTTGTAATGTAACACCTAGATTTCTGCTCTAGGTACAATGATGCGCAGACTCTCATGACTGTGTGCCTCTCACCGGGAGGAGGAGACTCAGCAGAAAATTGTAGATATGCTGTGCATACACTTCCTCATCTCGGAAGTTCTTTAGAGAGAAGAGTAGTTTTCCTTGTGCCTTAAGGGGTCGTACCTATACTCCTACTTCTCGACAGCCGGTTCAGGCTATGCCTCAGCACGCTCGTTCTAGTCAGCGGCGTGCACCTAATCAGGCCCCTGCAGCTATTCCCCAGGAACCAGAGAGGGGTTTTTGACTGGCCGTACCGGCCAATCTGCCTGTCGGGGGGGAAGTTTAAATTTTCTCCACCAAAGGTGACTTCTTTTATCCTCCAACCGGTGGGTTTTTTCAAATAGTCCGGTTAGGATACATTCTCAATCTGGAATCAAACCCTCCACATTGTTCATTGGAAGCTTAATCCTTTAGCTTCCATCAAAAGTGAGTACTTGCAGAGGAACTCTCTGCCTTTCTCAGCGCCAATGCAGTCGAGCCCGTTCCACCAGGGCAAGAAGGGTTGAGATTCTATTCCAGGTCCTTCCTTGTGGGTTGCGTCCCATCATAGACATAAGGGGCCTAAACAGATTTTGGTTCAGGATGCTTTCCCTGGGCATCCTTCTTCCCATACTTCAGGAAAGCGATTGGTTATGCTCTCTGGACTTACAGGATACTTATACTCTCTTTGCTTCCAGAGTATGTTTTTTCCTAGTGCCTGGCTGTTGTTGCAGCGTATCTTCATGGACTGGGAGTGCATGTGTTCCCTTAACACGATGATTGCCCGTCTCAACAGATTACAGCACAGTACATGTTGAGACTTCTAGACACATGGCTTCCACAGTTCACGTAACTCCCATGGCACTTTTGCACATGACATCCGCTCAGTGCATCCTAGCTTCCCAGTGGTATCAAGTTTAGGGTATCTAGAGGATGTAACCCAACTGTTCGCCAGTCTTCGGAATTCCCCTCAGAGGTGGTTAATTCTCTCCATTTTGATTCTGAGGCGTCCCGTCCACCTTACTCAGTCAAAAGCTGCTGACGAAGGTTGCATCCCTCCTGGCTATCCAACCAAATTATTTTAATTCAACCAAACAATCGGGTTGTGATGCACTCGATAACAAAGGAGTACTGGATCTTGCCCTCTGAGTCAGGATGCCATGCAGATGTAGCGGTGGGCCCGCAACGTGGCATGTTTTCTCCAAGCCACTTATCTAATTGGCGTAAACAGCAGTCTGGCCGACAGGCTGAGCAGGATAATGCTACAGTCATGGTTGTTGAGCATGCCTATAGTTCGAAAGATCTTCCGGAAGTGAGATACCCCCTCAGTGGATCTTTTTGCTACTTAGTCCAATCGCAAAGTCCCTCAGTTCTGTTCCAGGCTGCAGGTTCACGGCAGGCTACCATCGGATGCCTTTCTCCTTCTTTGGGGGACAGGTTTTCTGTATGCGTATCCTCCCATACATCTGGTGGAAAAGACTTTGCTGATTCTCAAGCAAGATTGTGGAGCCATGATTCTGATTGCTCCTTTCTAGCTGCGTCAGATAGGATTCCCTCTTCTTCTGGAGTTGGAATGTTTTCCAGCTCTCATTACGCAGAACGAGGGGGCACTTCTACATCCCAACCTCCAATCTCTGGCTCTCACGGTCTGGATGTTGAGAGTGTGGGTTTCGTTGAGTTTTCCAGAGTGTCTCCCGACTCTTGCTTGCTTCCAGAAAAGATTTCACAAAGAGGTGTTATTCTTTTTCATGGAAGAGGTTTGCCGTCTGGTGTGACAGCAAGGCCCTAGATCCTGCCTCTTGTCTTATACAGACCTTGCTTGAGTTCTTTCTACACCTGTCTGAGTCTGGTCTCAAGACCAACTTTGTCAGTATTCATCTTCGTGCTATAAGAGCTTATCATCAACGTGTGAAAGGTCAGCCTTTAGCTGTCCACTTCATGAGAGGTTTATTTCTCCCCCAATATTGAGAGAATTCCTTGTATGTGTCTAGGGGAGATTATTTCTGTTGGGCTTAGCACCCCCAATAATTTTGACAGTTGGCTCTTATGCTTCGGTCAGAGTCCCTATCACTCCTTATCCAGTATCTTGGGGTCTCAATGTCGTTTTCATCCAGCTGCTGCAAGCTCAATTCGGGCCACTGGATTCCTGCCATCTGAAGTATTGGACCTGGAAGGTCGTTTTCCTTAGTGGCTGTTCCTTCAACTCGTAAGGTCGGTGAGCTTCAGTCTCTAGTAGCTCAAGCGCCTTACCTTACTTCTCATCTTAACAGAGTAGTTCTCCGCATGCAGACAAAGTTCTTACTGGCGCTGGTATCAGAGTACCAGCTGATCCAGTCAATTGTCTTGCCAACATTCTTTCTCCCTCATCTTACATCCCTGGCGAAAGCAAGCTATGCACTTTTTGCGTGGAGCAGACGAGCTCCCTCGGACGGTCCGCCCAGTTGTTTATTTCTTTTAATGCCAGTTGCTGTTGGAAACCGCATCATTTCTTCTTGGCTAGCAGATTGCATCTCCTTCATTTTTGTCCAAGCTGGACTGACTCTAGAGGGCCATGTCACAGCTCACAAAATTAGAGCCATGGCTGAGTCGGTGGCTCATCTAAGATCAGTCACTATTGAAGAGATCTGCAAAGCTGCGGCGTGGTCATCAGTCCACACATTCACATCTCACTACTGCCTTCAGCAGGATAGCCGATGCGTCAGTCGGTTTGGGCAGTCGGGGCTGCAGAACTTCTTTGGGGTTTAGAATCCAACTCCAACCCTCCTAAGCCCATTTTTGTTCTGTTCCAGGCTACACTCATTTAGATGTTTCTTCTTTTCAGGTCAATTTTTATTCTGGCCTCGCCGTTGCGAGACTCAATTGACCACTGTTTGTTGTGTTGTGTAAGCCTGGAAGCTAGGGATACCCCACTTGTGAGAATATCAGCCTGCTTGTCTTTGGAGAAAGAGTAGTTACTTACCTGTAACAGGTGTTCTCCGAAGACAGCAGGCTGCATATTCTCACAAACCCTCCCACCTCCCCTTTTGGAGTTGTCTCCTCCATCTTTTGGATTTAACTGAGGGGCGTGTCCGCACAGCGAGCGGGAAGAGGTGTGCGCACATGCGCAGTGCGTTCGCTCGCGCGACGGAACGCCGTAGAAGAGATTTTTAGATTTTGCTTTAAAATCCTCCGGGGCCGACGTGGCGTCACCCACTTGTGAGAATATGCAGCCTGCTGTCTTCGGAGAACACCTGTTACAGGTAAGTAACTACTCTTTATGCCTTTTCCAGACTATCTGTCTGCTGGTGGAGATGTCTATGTGGTTCTTCAAGTATCCACCTTAGTCATGCTTTTGTTCAGTCTTTTTAGGTGGGAGGGCAGAGAGAGTTTTATTTCTCTTTGAAGCACAGTACCCCTTTGTCTCTGTTAAGTGTTTGTAATTGACTAGTCCTGCTATCAGAAGTTCCCAAGGAAAGGGGGAAAGAAGGTATTGAAATGCAGTTTCAATACATCTTTTAAAAGCTGCATTTTTATATTGATAAAATGAATAACTCTGAATTCTGACAATTGGCTTATACCATAACATTATTATGTACTAGCAGGGCTTTTTTTGAGGGGGTACTTGGGGGTACTGAGTACCCGCACCTTTTTTGCTAGAAAAAATGCACTGTGTACTAAACTTCTACAAATCTACATTTTGTAACCGCCTTTTTAGCAATATGTAAGTCACATTGAACCTGCCATATGGTGGGAAAATGTGGGATACAAATGCAATCATTAAAGAAAGAAAGAAAGAAACTCTGTATATTGTTTTCATTTTTTTCTACATTGTTCTATACAATACACTGTCCTGGTTCCTCATGGAAGTAAAATTAAACTCTCCTTTCTTTGGGGCACATGAAATCACATCTTCATCTCTTTTGTAGACGTCGACATTTTAGATACACCAATGGATTATTCTGTTTTGAGCATGTTTCAGGGACAAGTGATTTTATAAGTCCAAATAAGAAAAATAAATATTTTGTTTCATGCAGATCTCTCATTTTTTTGAAACATAACTATATGGGCTATAAGCCCCTAATGCAGTCCATTGGTTTTCTTATATTTTGTTCTTGTGATGACTTATATTGTGCCAAAACTGAAAACTCTTTCTCTCTTCTATCTGGTGAATACTAAAAGGAGCTCATTGCGAACATTATCCACCCTAAAAGGTTGTTTTCTGGCTGTACATGAGGAATTGTAATAAGTGCGTGTTTTTGTTCCCAAAGGTTATATAATCCTTTCAAGAAAGCCTAGTGGAACAGAACCACAGAGGCATGTTATGGTTGCGTTTTCAATATGGTAATACTAGAGCCCAGCTAAGGGACAGGTTATTTTGAGTTAGTCTTCACTGGACCAAACTTGCTGGATAGGCAGTGCCTTAACGGTGGAGAATAAAGGATTTTTAAATATGTGACATATCCCACATTCCCCAGGATTCTGTGTATGGTTCATGGAGGTGCGCATGTAGATTCGTACGTGCTCCTAAATATATGAGCGCACCTCAATTATTTACGAGCCACTTAGTCCTGATAATTGGCCAATAATAACCAATTATCAAAACTAATTTGCCGTAATTGGAATTTACACACGTGCTGTGCTAGGTGTATTCTGTAAAGCAGCATGTGTAAATTTCAACATGCGCAGCCAAAAAGGAAGCACGGTTATGGGCAGAGTGTGGGCATGCCGGGTTTATTAATCACATCTACGTGCGTGGCTGCAGAATTTGTGCCAATTCATATAGGTTTAGGCGCACGCATTTACGCCACCTTTTCACTGGCGTAAATTTATACACGTTAATTTAGGCGCATCCAACTACCTAGGCGTATTTTATATACTGCATCTGAATTAGCTTAGGTGTCTCTATCAGATGCACCTAGATTCTAGGCACCATATATAGAATTGGGTCCATTATCTCAAGGAAACTTGGGTTCAGTGAGGCTTACATTTGGAAATACAGCGAGCCAGAATAATATAATTCAGGAACATCATGGGAGCAAGTAGATGGATAAGTCTGAAACATTTAACAAAGTTGAGATTAGCATATATACCCAACTGGCCATTTAAACGTCTAATGCTTCATGTTCAGAAATCATAGCCGTAAGTATAGACAGTTGTTCAAACATTATCACATGCACACACCAGAATAAGCATCCATACACATTTTGCAAAAGTAAACAATTTCTACAGCATAACACAGTTTAATTAAAATTGTTTAACCACCGTTAGGTTTTGCCTTTGGGTTTAACAAGCCATGTGCATGCAAGGTCTGGATAAACAAATTAAAACAATTAAAGTTTAAAGCAAATGACCCAAATATGTAATACTTGGTAGCAATAATGAAACAGTGATGGAATATTCATATAGCAGACAGCCAACAGATTTATTTCTCACTGAACATAATTAACTTTGTACGAACTTGGTGGCTAATAGTGTTGTATTGGTGGTGTCTGCCTAATAAAATCACACTCATCTATACACAAACAGGCGGAAGACAAAGATTCCAAAAGAAACCAAAACAAAAATGCCGTTTATAACCAGACTTGAAGAAGAAATACAACAGAACTGGAAAATGTTGGCACAACTCTGGACAGAACTTCTTCATGAAGGAAGCTCTTCCCTCATTATTCAATACCTCTCTTTGAAAATAGAAATAAAAATAAAATTCAATTGCATTTCAAAATTTACCACTGCATTGCACAAAATAAAAGGAGCATGTTCCCACATATTAAATGCTCCCAGGTTTCAACCTAATTAATGTTTATAAAAATCTTTGTACTTATAAACATTAACTTTGATTGTGAAGCACCTGATTCTTGTAACATGATGTCTGTTTTGTTGGCCCTTTACTAGTTTGAAAATATAAGTGAGTTCAAACAAAAATGCTAACGACAATAAAAGATGTTCATTTAAAACCATTTGAACTACTTGAATCGCTTCAAATTGAGGCGGTTGTGGTCAGCTCCCACTGAGTTTACTGTATCATCTATATTAAAATATACTAATCTATCTCTGAAGACAGTAGAAATAATTAGAAAACATTGGGATATATTTGAAAAAAACACATTGCATTGTAGTATATTCCCATAGAACTAATCTATCTGATATGATGTTATGCCGTTTGGACATTTAGACAAAGTATAATGATATTCATGTCAGGCATTGTAAGTATGGTAAATGTGTGATTTCTGCAGTGACCATGGAAGCTTCTTCACTTTTGGACTGAATGATCATTTTATGATAAAATTATGATGCTCAACTTCATGCATTTCAAAAGCTGTGATTATTGTCACGGTTGTGCCCATGTTTCGTGCTCTCCTTCTTCTCGCCACCTGGTGGCCAGACCTGGTGGCTGCAATGAACTGTCTGGTTATTGTCACCCGTTCCAGATTTCAGCCCAGTCTGGTCCAGATCTTCCAGGCTGCCAGGCGTGCTTGTCTTGTTTGAACCTACACAGCACCCGTAGTTTCCTGGTGATTGCTGCAGTGAGCCTCTGCTGCTGCTGGGTTTATTAGCCATTTTGAAACCCTTCTGCTTTGCCTTTGCATCGCCTTAGGCCCTGGTTTGTTGGTGCTTGCTGCACTTCTGTTTAGTTTGGGTTCTTGCCTGTGATTCTTGTTTGTTTCTAGTTAGTCTGTGTGTAGCTTAGTTTAGGGTTGTTTGTTTCTTAGTCTTGTTCCTTGTTTGTCATTCCTTGTGTAGTTCTTAGCTGGTCTGTGTCTCCTGTCTTTAGTGGCTGCTTGCAGCTTTCAGTTCTGTCTTTTGTCTGTCAGTATTTGTTCCCTTTTTCAGTGGCTGCTTGCAGCTTTCAGTCCTGTCTTTTAGCTTATTCTTTCTCTGCCTCGCTGCCTCTGTATATTCCTTTCCCCTCTGACCCTCAGTCCCTGTTCAGCCTAGTTGGGACTAGAGAGTTGCACGGGGACAGAAATCTTACCCGTCCCCGCTGGAATCTTACCCGTCCCCATCTGTCCCCGCTGGAATCTTACCCATCCCCACAAAAGTTTAACCCATCCCCGTAAGAATTTAATGGTACATAAAAGAAAATTCCAGTCAGCTCCCTCAGTCTCTCTCTGGATTTGAGCCACAGCACTGTAGGCAAGGAAGGAACGGAAGTTGGAACACTCTGGTGCGCACATGTAAGACTTGTCTCCGATTCACTTGCACTGTGTGCTGAGAGGTCGCCACATGCACGCGCCAGTAGGTCAGGTGACATCTGATTCTCGTGCCTGTGTCAGAGCTGAGGTCTGTGCACCAGCTTGGTAGCAAAGAGGATTAATAGTAACATAGTAAGTGACAGCAAATAGACCTGAACGGTCCATCCACTCTGCCAATAGTCACACTCATGATCAATTCATCATTAAATCAACGAGTGTGATATTATATACTTGATTATGGTCTTTCTTTCGTGTTTCTGGAACAAAGACCACAGAAGTCTATCTGGCCCTATCCTTATGTTCCAACTACTGGAGTTGTCGTTGAAGCCCACTCCAGTCTATTCGTCTTCTCATTTGTGGGACACAGACCGTAAAAGTCTGTCCAGCACTGTCCTCATGTTCCAGCCACTGAAGTTGCTGTCTAAGCCCTTTCCAGCCCATCCTAAACCAGATTGCCATGTATGAGCCACAGACCATACAAGTCTGCCAGGTATCAGCCCTAGTTCATCACAGCCAGAGTCGCCATCTAAGCGTCACTTGACACATCCACACACATGCAGCCATTTAAGGTTAGGTTTTATATAACTTCCATTGTCTAATTAGAGATCCTCTGTGTTCACCCCACGCCTTTTTGAATTCCGTCATCATTTGTGACTCTACCACCTCCTTAATGGAAGACTTTCCACATTTGTGCTGTTAAAGCAAGGAAGAAGAAGAGGAGGAGAAGACAGCACTCAAAGAAATTGGTATTCGGTAGATGAGAGGCTGGCGCAGGTGCAGCTTACACTTCTACGAGAAGACCGCAGAACTGCTTCCATCCCCGCGGGAACCCCACAGGAACTGCCTCCGTCCCCGCAGGACCCCCGCAGAGCTGCTTCCATTCCCGCGGGAACCCCGCAGGAACTGCCTCCGTCCCCACGGGAATCCCGCGAACCCCGTTCCCGTGCAGCTCTCTAGTTGGGACCCTGTTCCTGCCCTGTCCTAAAAGTCCTGCTGGCCGCCTGCAGCCAGAGGCTCAACTCCTGGTGAAAGATGGCCATGTGCAAGTGAAGCCTGTTTGTCAGAGTTTTTAATTTATTGCATTTTTATCCCACATTTTCCCACCTATTTGCAGGCTCAATGTGTTCTGCCTTGTCTCTGGTGTGGGGTAGGGCAGTGGCCCAAGGGCTCACAAACCTAGTTCCTGCTTTGAAAATGTGACAATTATACATAAGTATTTGTCCATGTAATTTAAAGTAGGTAGGACAAACTAACTGGATGTTGAAAACCAGTGTAACCCATGGTTAAAATAATACATTTTGTACCTGAGAAGCTCCAGGGAGTTGGGGCAGGAATTTTGAGTGCCCGCAGGTAGGGGTCACGGTGGTCGCGGTCATGCCATGGGTGCATACGTTCTGGGCTGCTCTGGAGTGGAGAGCTGGCATGGGCATTTTGGAGAGCCCCTGGTGATGCTGGGCCTTGCTCTGCTTTCAGAAGGGAAAGGGAGGCAGACGTGACGATGCAATCGGGGGTGACATCATTAGTGATGTCACGCGTGCATGCACAGTTGATTTAGTTGTCCTGGTGGCTCTGGAGGAGTTTTGAGGCCAGGGAAACACTAAACCTCTAATGTTTTACTGAAAAATGTATGGGAGACATCTATTTTAACCTATTGAACGCTCTATTGTACATACATTTAAACAGTATCACAATCAGCACTATTGAGCAATCATGCATGCACGAATGGTGCATTTTAGAGAATTTTGCCATAAGGCTGATGGGAAGTAAGGGGGGGGGGGGCTACAGAAAGTCCATAAATGGTGGGATTTTGGGTGCATGCGCTGTAGGCTGAAAGGAGACCTGCAAGCCCCCCCTAGTACTAAAATTAAACATACACAGTAACATAGTAGATGACGGCAGAAAAAGACCTGCACGGTCCATCTAGTCTGCCCAACAAGATAAACTCATATGTACTACTTCTTGTGTATACCTGACCTTGATTGGGAGGTGGGCATCCTTCTCCTAAAGTTGCCCAAATCGGCATAATCGAAAGCCGATTTTGGGCGCCCTCAACTACTTTCCGTCGCGGGGCCGACCAAAGTTCACGGGGGCGTGTCGGCACTGTAGCAAAGGTGGAACTGGGGCGTGATGAAGAGATGGGCGTCCTTGGCCGATAATGGAAAAAAGAAGGGTGTCCCTGATCAGCATTTGGCCAACTTTACTTGGTCCATTTTTTCTTGCGACCAAGCCTCAAAAAGGTGCCCAAACTGACCAGATGACCACCGGAGGGAATCAGGGATGACCTCCCCTTACTCCCCCAGTGGTCACCAACCCCCTCCCACGCTAAAAAAAAACCTATTTTTTTTTCCCCAGCCTCAAATGTCATACTCAGCTCCATCACAACAGTATGCGGGTCCCTGGTGCAGTTTTTAGTGGGTGCAGTGCACTTCAGGCAGGCGGACCCAGGCCCATCCCCCCTACCTGATACACTTGTGGTGGTAAATGTGAGCCTTCCAAAACACACCCAAAACCCATTGTACCCACATGTAGGTGCCCCCCTTCACCCCTTAAGGCTATGGTAGTGTACAGTTGGGGTAGTGGGTTTTTTTTTTGGGGGGGGGGGTGTTGGGGGATCAGCACACATGGTAAGGGAATTATGTACCTGGGAGCAATTTGTGAAGTCCACTGCAGTGCCCCATAGGGTGCCCGGTTGGTGTCCTGGCATGTGAGGGGGACCAGTGCACTACGAATTCTGGCTCCTCCCACAACCAAAGGGCTTGGATTTGGTCATTTTTGAGATGGGCGTCCTCGGTTTCCATTATCGCCAAAAACCGTCGACAACCATCTCTAAGGTCAACCTAAATGTTGAGATTTGGGCGTCCCAGACCGTATTATCGAAACGAAAGATGGACGCCCATCTTGTTTCGATAATACGGGTTTCCCCGCCCCTTCACGGAGCCGTCCTGCGAGGACAGCCCCAGGAAAACTTGGGCGCCACGTTTGATTATGCCCCTCCATGCCACGCTAGCGGCTTCCGTGAGACATTGCCAACAGACTAGTGGGTGCTAGTGTGGCTTAGTAAACCCCGGCATAAATTTTCAATTAACTGCCTGAACTTTATGAAATGGTTCAAAAACACAGTAAAGTTTCAAAATAGGAGTTAGAATATCAGAAAACTTAGTGTAAAGTATCAAAATTATTTTAACCGATTTTCAGATTCTTTACCCTGCACTTGACAATCAGATAAGTATAATTACATTTTGCTTTCTCTGTCAATAATATAAACCTTAAAGGATTGGTTCTTTCCTAGTTTTACTGCCACTGTTGGTCAAACCCCGCTGCAATTGTTTACTCCTCCTGTTCATCCCCATTGTTTCATACAAAATGTAACCATACATATACAATGTGAGACACAGAAATTACTGGTTACTGTTCTGTAAATTGTTAGTTTATTGTTACAATGTAAGTCACACAGGAAATGAGTAGTGTAACCAGCAAGGCTCTTCCATAAGGATAACAGCAGGACGACTGAGAAAAATAAAGCTTTTATTCTTCAAGAGACCGAACACAGCACTGTGTTTCGGCAAAAAAGTTTACCTCAGGGTCTGTCTGACTGTGTTACTCACTCCACAATCCTTGCCTGGGGATCACAGTGACATTGAATAATCTGGATCTGTGTTAATGCTTTTCAACATGATTTTCCCCTTCAGAGCACTATCAGTGGCAGATTCTGGGCTGACGCTGGTGTATTGTGAGGTTTCTGCCTGAAGCTTTTATTACACTCAGTACAGTTAAATGGTTTCATTCCTGTGTGGATTCTCTGGTGTTTTGTGAGGTTTCCCTTCTCATTGAAGCTTTTATTACACTCACTACAGGTAAAGGGTTTCATTCCTGTGTGGATTCTAAGGTGTATTGTGAGGTTTTCCTTCTGACTGAAGCTTTATTATACTCAGTACAGTGAAAAGGTTTCAGTCCTGTGTGGATTCTCTGGTGTGTTGCTGTATGTTATGGCTTAGATGTATTTGTATGTTTATATTTTTATTTATATGGATTTTATTCATGTTTTAACTCATTCTTTTATTATTTTATTATGTATTAATATACGTACTGTTAATATGATTGTATTTCTTTATATGCAGCCCCTGAGAGTGGATGAAACAAGGCCTGTCGGGCATTGTTGGTTGAATAAATTCATCTTTATATAGATTTCTTCATCTCTCCTGGTTTTGTGTCACCGTCTTGGCCCTTGAGGCTAGACTGCTGTTTTCTTAGCCCTAGAAAAGGTTTTACCTCCTGAATGAATTCTCTGGTGTGTTTTGAGGTGTGCCGTCTGACTGAAGCTTTTAATACACTCAGTACAGTTAAAGGGTTTCATTCCTGTGTGGATTCTCTGGTGTAATATGAGGAATGCCTTCTGACTGAAGCTTTTATTACACTCAGTACAGTTAAATGGTTTTACTCCTGTGTGAATTCTCTGGTGTGCGGTGAGGTATGCCTTCCGACTGAAGCTTTTATTACACTCAGAACAATTAAAAAGGTTTCATTCCTGTGTGGATTCTCTGGTGTGTTTTGAGGTGTGCCGTCTGACTGAAGCTTTTATTACACTCAGTGCAGTGAAAGGGTTTTAGTCCTGTGTGGATTCTCTGGTGTGCGGTGAGGTATGCCTTCCGACTGAAGCTTTTATTACACTCAGAACAATTAAAAGGTTTCATTCCTGTGTGGATTCTCTGGTGTATTGTGAGGCTTACCTTCTGACTGAAGCTTTTATTACACTCAGTGCAGTGAAAGGGTTTTAGTCCTGTGTGGATTCGCCGGTGCCTTCTGAGTGTTCCCTTCTCACTAAAGCTTTACCACACTTGGAACATGTAAATGGTTTCATTCCCATGTGGCTTCTCTGGTGTTGTGTGAGGTGTCCCTTCCGACTGAACCTTTTATTACACTCACTAGTTAAAGGGTTTCATTCCTATGTGCATTCTCCGGTGTATTGTGAGGTGTCCGTTCTGACTGAAGCTTTTATTACAATCAGTGCAGTGAAAGGGTTTCAGTCCTGTGTGGGTTCTCTGGTGTTGTGTCAGGTGTCCCTTCCGACTGAAGCTTTTATTACACTCACTACAGTTAAAGGGTTTCATTCCTGTGTGGATTCTCTGGTGTTTTTTGAGGGTTGCCTTCTGACTGAAGCTTTTACTACACTTAGTACAGTTAAATGGTATCATTCCTATGTGGACTCCCTGGTGTCTTGTGAGACTGAAGCTTTTATTACATTCAATGCAGTTAAAGGGTTTCATCCCTGTGTGGATTCTCTGGTGTGTTTTGAGGTGTGCCGTCTGACTGAAGCTTTTATTACACTCAGTACAGTTAAAGGGTTTCATTCCTGTGTGGAGTCTCTGGTGTATTTTGAGGGTTGCCTTCTGACTGAAGCTTTTATTACACTCAGTGCAGTGAAAAGGTTTGATTCCTGTGTGGATTCTCTGGTGTACTGTGAGGTTTGCCTTCTGCCTGAAGCTTTTATTACACTCAGTGCAGTGAAAAGGTTTCATCCCTGTGTGGATTCTCTGGTGTGTTTTGAGGGTTGCCTTCAGACTGAAGCTTTTATTACACTCAATGCAGTTAAAGGGTTTCATCCCTGTGTGGATTCTCTGGTGTGTTTTGAGGTGTGCCGTCTGACTGAAGCTTTTATTACACTCAGTACAGTTAAAGGGTTTCATTCCTGTGTGGATTCTCTGGTGTGTTGTGAGGGTTGCCTTCAGACTGAAGCTTTTATTACACTCAATGCAGTTAAAGGGTTTCATTCCTGTGTGGATTCTCTGATGTGTTGTGAGGTTTACCTTCAGACTGAACCTTTTATTACACTCAGTACAGTTAAAGGGTTTCATTCCTGTGTGGCTTCTCTGGTGTGTTGTGAGGTTTACCTTCCGACTGAAGCTTTTATTACACTCAGTGCAGTGAAAAGGTTTGATTCCTGCGTGGATTCTCTGGTGTACTGTGAGGTTTTTCTTCTGCCTGAAGCTTTTATTACACTCAGTACAGTTAAACGGTTTTATTCTGGTGTGGACTTTCTGGTGTCTTGTAAGACGTGCCTTCTGAGTGAAGCTTTTATTACACTCGGCACAGTTAAAGGATTTCATTCCTGTGTGGATTCTCTGGTGTATTGTGAAGGTTGCCTTCAGACTGAAGCTTTTATTACACTCAGTGCAGTGAAAAGGTTTCTGTCCCGTGTGGATTCTACAGTGCCTTTGGAATGTTCCCCTGTCAGTGAAACGTTTATCACACTCAGAACATGCAAAAGGCTTCACTCTTGTGTGGATTCTCTGGTGCATCAACATGTTATACTTCAACCTAAAGCTTTTGCCACAGTCAGTGCATAGAAATCGTTTTAATCCTGAATGGATTCTCTGGTGGATGGTGAGTTTCCCTGTGGCAGTGAAGCTTTTATCACATTCAGTACTGGAAACTAGTGTCTCTCCTACATGGAATTTTGCATTTCTTATGAAGTTTTCTTTCTGATTGAAGCTTTTGTCACAATCAGGATATGAAGATAATCTCTCATCAGTGTTGTTTTTCTGGTGTTTTGTAATGTTTTCTCCATTGGTAAAGCTATTCCCATATTCTTTACTTGTATACACCAGCTCTTCCTTCCTACTGAAATCTTTCCCACACTCAGATGTAGAAAGTGTCTCTTTTATGCACTTTTTCTGTTGTTCTTTTAGTTCTCTCTTTTGACGGACGTTTTTCGCATAGTTCGTACATGTAGATGGTCTATTTTCTGTATCAGATCTAGGATGTGATTTCAGAGTTAAATGGTTGCTGCGGAATATCTCACAAATATCACAGAAACACCTTTGCTCTCTCATCTGGTTTGTCTGCTTTTCCCCTGTCTGTATGATATCACTGGTACTGTTTTCACACAGATCTGATCCTCCTGTTGAATGCTTTTGTTTATTTTGATTTTTTCCCTTTTTTCCCCAGTCAGAGCAGGAAGGAGTCTCCTCTTTCTCTCTTTCTGATAACATCTTTTCCCCTTTAGACTTCTCAATGAGCTTCCAGTCATGTGTCTTTGTATTACTGTTTCTGGGATCATCTTTTTCTAAAAAAAAAATAAAAATATATAAAAGAGCATTGTAGAATATTGTAGAACAATTACACCAGTTCAGTAATACAATAACTCTTCATAAATCTGTCCCCCCCCCCCCCCCCCACTGCTGATCATTACCAGAGATGCAGGTAGAATATATGATCATATTCAAGTTGATATTTATTTTGTAATATCTTCATTAGAACTACACAATGGCAAGAACAACAATATCTGTAAGAAGAGACATAACAGTATAGCGTGGTAATTTTTCAAGTTTCGTTCCCCCCCCTCTTCCCCCCCACACACACATTCACTGCAAGATCTGCAATAACAACAGACCAAAACCTTCCCTAAAGTCCATACTTCAAGTTATTGGTTCAGCAAGTAGCTATGAGAACGGTGTGGCAAACGATCCCACACTGGGGACAAATTTGTTGAAAAGACATCCAGTCTCTTCATCTTCGTTAGGTTGACAAGTTCATTCCTCCAAGCAGCCTGTCTCCAACACATCAAAATATTCTTTCCATATAAAAAAAATGCCTTATGCAGCTGACGATTAGGCCTCAATCTCAAACCCAAGGAAACAAAGTTCGAGAACAACTGAATGTGCAAGACGCTTCAGGTGTTTCATGAGCAACCGCAGCTGATCACTCATAAGTACTGAAGGCCCCGAGGGGTTCTAAGATCAACAAGGCCCCTCCACCCTTCCTATCCACAGAAGGATCTATTCCAATATTAAAGCCCCGCAGAACTAAAAGAGGAAAATGAAGATATGGTGCCACAACTTTAATCAGGGAAATGTATGTGTTAGGCAGTGAGAGGCTGATATGCACTGTACAGTCACTCTCGGTCCCTTCCCCCTAGGAGGAGAGGACACTTCAGCCCTAGGGGCTGGAATACGAGAGACATCGGACTTAGGTGTAGGCGCAACCAGTAAAAATCATGTGATTTCTCCTAAACTAACTTGTGATCATATATGGATTTTCCTGTAATATTGTTTTTTTTTTTTTATGTATACATAAATGGCAATTTCCTACATTGTATCCTCCTCTCCTCTTGTGTTCACATGCACACTTTGTGGCAATTGGCTAATTCCTTATCAGTAAAGCGTGATCACAGCGTGGAAACCAGCTAAGTAGTCTGCAGCATGAAGACTCTTTAAATGTCTCAGAAATTTCCACCATACGCCCAAATGTGAAGGTCTTCCTTCAAATGCGTAGATGCTCTATAGAATATAAACGTTTTATATATACCTTGCAATAAGTTGAAAGATTACCTTTAAAAGCTTTACAGGACTTAATCTATTCAATGTCTTTAAATATTGTCACTGCTTAATACGGATATAGCTTAATATTGTCACTGCCAAGCGATGTTACTGCTTGTCGCAGACACTTCTTAAATGATTTAAAATCCCCACCACACGCTTCAAATGCTTATATGCTCACAACATGTTGATAGAACTCCGTTAAAAGCTTAAACACTCACAGACTTTAAAAGCTTTATATATATCTTGTAACATGTTGAAAGACTTCCTTGAATGTTCAAATGTTTACAGACCTAACCATTTAATGCTAACCCAGACCGATACTGCTTAATAACGATATAGCTTAATGCTGATACCACCTGGTATTGAAACAGCCCGACACGGACAATGCTTAATGTTGATACCGCTTGAGGCTAAGACTGATAAGTGTGTACACCACCTGAAACTACATTTAATCACGGCTTAATGTTCACACTGCTGATGTTGGCAATGCCTAATGCTAATACTGCTTGATGCTTAAACAAATTCATATTCACCAATACCCTTAAGCACAACCAAACAACACGAACCATAGCCAAGATGAACACCAACAAACTGCTCATGATAATCTACTTCCTACCACTAATTTACCACGCATGGACCACTCCCAACATAAACAGCATTCAACCCACAGCACACAAACCCTACAAACAACTCATCCACAACTCACCAGACCAAAAGAGCAACAACCAACTAAAAGGAAAAACAAATACATACGGAAACAACCAACAGAAAGGTAACAAAGGTCACAATAAAACTAGACACCAAGAAAACAGGCAATTAATAAAAATCAACACATCCATGTCCCAAACCAAACCTTATTACTCAATCTAAATGGGATACGTAAACGCCAGATCGGTAGTAAACAAAACAGAGACCATAACAGACTGGATCACCACAGACAATCTCGACCTCCTATT
Organism: Microcaecilia unicolor; assembly: GCF_901765095.1. NCBI lineage: Eukaryota > Metazoa > Chordata > Amphibia > Gymnophiona > Siphonopidae > Microcaecilia > Microcaecilia unicolor. The sequence continues at coordinate 15,095,811 of NC_044031.1, read as the reverse complement.
CATCACTGAAACCTGGATCCACAACTTTAAAGACCCAATAATTTTAGTTTTATGCCCACCAGGATACAAAATCACCCACTGGACAAGGAACGGGAAAAAAGGAGGAGGATTAGCTATAATATACAAATCCGAGTTCACCATTTCAACCATAGCTGAATCCATTCTGCCACAACTCGAAATCGCCTCGGTCAGAATCAATCACCCAAACCTGCAAGAACACCTCAACGCAATCATACTCTACAGACCGCCAGGAAACTGGCAAGATACCCAAACACACTTCATGGACTTCATCTCGAACACTTGTGTCTCCACCTCAAACCTTATCATAATTGGAGATATCAATTTACACCTCAAAGAACTTACCTCAATAAACACCCAAGAATGTAAAAAGTTCCAACAATTATGGGATCTTCACGGACCTAACATGCAACCAACTCACAATAAAGGACACACACTAGATATCATATCACACAAATTCGATCCTGACTCCAACCTCACACTAATAAACACAAAATGGACACCAGCCCCGTGGTCAGACCACTACAAAGCACACATCTCCCTCCAATGGCAAAAGATTCAATTAACAAACAAGAACGAAAAACCTACTCCACGAGAGGTAAAATAGACCCGGTAACATTCTGGCAACAGATATACCACAACAGATGGACAATAAAGACAGACACAATCCAATTCCTACCAGAGTGGGACGATAGATGTAGATCAATACTAGACAACATTGCCCCAAGTCAAACCAGAACCACACACAGAAAGAGCTCAACACCATGGTTCAATGAAGAACTGAAAAAACTAAAAACACAAGTTAAAAGATTAGAACGAGCGTGGTATAAAAAGAAAGATGACCTTACACTCAACGCCTGGAAACAACTTCAAAGAAAATATAAATATACCATAAGACAAACCAAAAGACTATATTACAAAACTGTAATTGGACCAAATTACAAGGACACACACAAATTCTTCCAACTCGTGAACAAGCTATTAGATATCACACCAGTCACAACCAACAACAAAGATACACCAGAAGCAGACAATCTCGCGAAATACTTCAATGAGAAAATCGTACAACTACGACTAAAAATACCTGTCAGCACCATCGACTACGCCGAACTCCTCGACTGTCTAGACCCAGACCCTGGTGCATACCCAGCAGACAGAACCTGGACCAACTTCGAGATATTATCGGAAGATTCCATCTCTCAAACGCTCAAAAGATTTGCCAAATCTCACTGCAAATTAGACATATGCCCAAACAACCTAATGTCATTTGCACCTCAACAATTCATAACAGATCTAACGAACCACTTCAACTATATGTTACAAAATGGACTCTTCCCGAAGGAGAAAGGAAACATTCTTCTCACCCCCAAACCCAAAGACGCAAAGAAAAGCGCTAGTGAACTAACCAACCACAGACCCGTAGCATCCATTCCCTTAATAACCAAAACAACGGAAGGGATAGTAACCAAACAACTTACAAACTAAACAAATTCTCAATATTACATGATCCCCAGTCAGGATTTCGGTCTAACCACAGCACTGAAACAGTACTAGTAATTCTAATGACAAAATTCAAACAAACGATCGCAACTGGCAAGAACAAAACAAAACAATACCAAGTGACATCTAATTTGACCACATCAGCCCCATGGATACCTGAATGCGGAGTACCACAGGGAACCCCCCTCTCACCGACTTTATTCAACTTAATGATGATACCCTTGGCCAAACTACTATCAAACCAAAACCTGAATCCATACATATACGCAGACGACGTAACGATCTACACCTCCTCTCAGAAAACTTATCTACCCCAACTTGACATTTCGTCCTTTAGATTGTAAGCTCTTCCGAGCAGGGACCGTCCTTATTGTTAATTTGTACAGCGCTGCGTAACCCTAGTAGCGCTCTAGAAATGTTAAGTAGTAGTAGTACATCCCATTTAAACAAGATTTAAAGGAAATTTCTAATGACATCAACCAAAGTCTACATATCATGCACTCATGGGCAGATGCATTTCAGTTGAAACTTAATGCAGAAAAAACTCAATGACTTATACTCACCTCTCCACACAACACGAACAAATTCACCACCATTAACACACCAAAACTGAATCTTCCAATTTCAAACACCCTAAAAATCCTTGGAGTTACCATTGATAAACACCTAACACTTGAAAACCATGCGAAAAACACAACAAAGAAGATGATCTACTCACTGTGGAAATTAAAAAGATTAAGACCTTTCTTCCCAAGAAACGTCCTCCGCAACCTGGTACAATCAATGGTACTCAGCCATCTGGACTACTGCAATGCACTCTATGCTGGATGCAAAGAACAAATAATCAAGAAACTTCAGACAGCCCAGAACACTGCAGCCAGACTCATATTTGGTAAAACAAAATACGAAAGTGCTAAACCCCTAAGAGTAAAGCTACACTGGCTCCCACTTAAAGAACGCATCACGTTCAAAATATGTACCCTAGTTCATAAAATCATTCACGGAGATGCCCCTGCCTACATGTCAGACGTGATACACCTACCACCCAGGAACGCGAGAAAATCATCACACACCTTCCTCAACCTTCAACCAAGGCCGGTGCTGGGCTGGTTTGTACGGTGTGTGTCCCGTTTTGATGCTGATTCTACTTTTTAAATTATATATTTTTAAAGAGTTTTTTTATCCCATTTTTTAGCGATTTTGTTGGGACGAGCCTGGCATTACATATCTATGTTGGTTTATCTCCGACAGCCACTTTAGCATTTTTTTGGTGCAATTTTCATCCTGGTTTTAAATTACATAAGTACATAACTAATGCCACACTGGGAAAAGACCAAGGATCCATCGAGCCCAGCATCCTGTCCACGACAGCGGCCAATCCAGGCCAAGGGCACCTGGCAAACTTCCCAAACATACAAACATTCTATACATGTTATTCCTGGGATTGTGGATTTTCCCAAGTCCATTTAGTAGCGGTTTATGGATTTGTCCTTTAGGAAACAATCTAACCCCTTTTTAAACTCTGCCAAGCTAACCGCCTTCACCACGTTCTCTGGCAACGAATTCCAGAGTTTAATTACGCGTTGGGTGAAGAAACATTTTCTCCGATTTGTTTTAAATTTACCACACTGTAGTTTCATCACATGCCCCCTAGTCCTAGTATTTTTGGAAAGCGTGAACAGATGCTTTACATCCACCTGTTCCACTCCACTCATTATTTTATATGCCTCTATCATGTCTCCCCTCAGCCGTTTCTTCTCCAAGTTGAAAAGCCCTAGCCTCCTTAGTCTTTCTTCATAGGGAAGTCGTCCCATCCCCGCTATCATTTTAGTCGCCCTTCGCTGCACCTTTTCCAATTCTACTATATCTTTCTTGAGATGCGGCGACCAAAATTGAACACAATACTCAAGGTGCGGTCACACCATGGAGCGATATAACGGCATTATAACATCCTCACACCTGTTTTCCATACTTTTCCTAATAATATCCAACAGTCTATTCGCTTTCCTAGCCGCAGCAGCACACTGAGCAGAAGGTTTCGGTGTATTATCGACAACGACACCCAGATCCCTTTCTTGGTCCGTAACTCCTAACGTGGAACCTTGCATGACGTAGCTATAATTCGGGTTCTTTTTTCCCACATACATCACCTTGCACTTGCTCACATTAAACGTCATCTGCCATTTAGCTGCCTAGTCTCCCAGTCTTGTAAGATCCTTCTGTAATTTTTCACAATCCTGTTGCGAGTTAGCGACTTTGAATAACTTTGTGTCATCAGCAAATTTAATTACCTCGATAGTTACTCCCATCTCTAAATCATTTATAAATACATTAAAAAGCAGCGGTCCTAGCACAGACCCCTGAGGAACCCCACTAACTACCCTTCTCCATTGTGAATACTGCCCTTCAGCCAGTTTTTAATCCACAATAGGACATTTCCTCCTATCCCATGACCCTCCAATTTCCTCTGTAGCCTTTCATGAGGTACCTTGTCAAACGCCTTTTGAAAATCCAGATACACAATATCAACCGGTTCCCCTTTGTCCACATGTTTCTTTACTCCTTCAAAGAATTGAAGTAAATTGGTCAGGCAAGATTTCCCCACACAAAAGCTGTGCTGACTCGGTCTCAGTAATCCATGTCCTCGGATGTGCTCTGTAATTTTGCTTTTAATAATAACCTCTACCATTTTCCCCGGCACCGACGTCAGACTCACCGGTCTATAATTTCCCGGATCTCCCCTGGAACGTTTTTAAAAAATCGGTGTTACATTGGCCACCCTCCAATCTTCTGGTACCACGCTCGATTTTAGTTTTAAACAATTTTATTGATGACCTATCACAGACAATACAATATTCATACGCTATGTTCAAGATACATCAGGAAACAAATGAACAACTTGTAATCACAACATAGAGGTAGCCATCACTTTTCTCTTTAGCTTCCTCCCTCTCTACTCCCAGCTATTTCTCTTTTATCCATACCTCTATATCCCTCCCCGCAACCCCCCTTCTGCCCTTCCTTACCCCTCTAATATTCCTCCCCCCTGTAACCTCCCTCCCCCCTTTGTCCACCCCCCTTCCAGGCAGCTACATATCTCCAATAGCCCAGGGAAATTGACCTATTCACTATCTAAAACCTGTAGCTAATTTCGCTGGGTCCAAGCTCAGTCGATTAAGGATGGAACTTCGGGCCCTAGGGGCTAAAGCATTGATATATGATTCCCATATTAAGTAGAATTTACGCTGTGTTTTGGGTTTATAATATGAATCTCGCAGCTCCATTAGTAGCAACGCATGCCACCTGTTGCGCCATTGCCAAAACGATGGTGCCTCTAAATGTATCCAGTTAACTAAAATGCATTTTTTTCCCACGAGACATGCTTTAAAGATTAGCAGGTTATGACTAACGGTACCTTTCCCCTTCAGTAAATCGACCCCCAAAAGGGCCGTTTCCGGTGTCAATGTCACCCTCCGCCCCAGGATTTCGCCTAAGAACTTCGCTATTTGTTCCCAGTAAGCGGATATCGCTGCACAAGCCCACATAGCATGATAATAGTTATGATTGGGATCTCCACACCTACCACAAGCTGATGATTCCGCCCTACCCATTTGATATAATCTTGACAATGAAGTGTATGCCCTGTAAATACTTCTTCCTTGGCATTCCCTCAATTCCGCGCTACTAATCCGTCCCCTGATCTGCCTCAAGCTGCTCCTTAATACGTCTATACTAATCTGTTTCTGTATATCTGCCGTCCACTTCCTGGCCAACTTTTCGAGATTCTTTGGTGACCACGCTCGATTTTAAGGATAAACTGCATATCACTAACAGTAGCTCCACAAGCTCATTTTTCAGTTCTATCAGTACTCTAGGATGAATACCATCCAGTCCAGGAGATTTGCTACTCTTCAGTTTGCTGAACTGCCCCATCACGTCCTCCAGGTTTACCGTGAAGTCAGTAAGTTTCTCCGACTCGTCCGCTTGAAATACCATTTCCGACACCGGTATCCCACCCAAATCTTCTTCGGTGAAGACCGAAGCAAAGAATTCATTCAATCTCTCCGCTACGTCTTTGTCTTCCTTGATCGCCCCTTTTACCCCTCGGTCATCCAGCGGCCCAACCGATTCTTTTGCTGGCTTCTTGCTTTTAATATACCGAAAAAATTAGACAACAATGCTGTCATTTTATTTTGATTAATTACTATTTTTTACCTAGGAAGCTTAGATTTATGTCTCAGTGCAAGTCTTGTTTTTAATTTTTTATTGTTTTTATGTGAATTATGCCCTAAATAGAGATGATTCAAGACTCTGAACATGGAACCATTTAAAGGCACTCTGGGCTCATTTTCGAAAGACAAAAATGTCTAAAAAGTGACAAAGAGCATTGGACAGTTTTCTCACAAAAACATCCAAATCAGTATTTCCGAAACCTATTGTTCAGACGTTTTCCTACGCTGTTTGTCTGCAGCGTGTCCAAATCTCAAGGGGGTGTGCAGGGCCGGTCTTTGGGCGAGGCGACCGCATAGGGCCTCGCGCTCAAGTGTGCTTGAACTCCGCCCCGACCGCCCGAGTTCCAGTCCCCCTCCCTCTGAATTTTAAAAGTCATCTAAGTTACCTCGTCTGGGTTATGGCGGCAGCAATGAAAAGCGTTCAAGCTGCTCAGCGCTTCAGGAGACTTCCCTTCCCCCTCTCAGCTTTGGTCCTGCCCTCCTGGAAACAGGAAATGAGGACGTGACCAGAGCTGACAGAAAAGAAGGCTCCTGAAGCGCCGAGCTCACACGCTTTTCACTGCTGCTGCCTGCCGCTGTAACCCGACGAGGTAAGATGACTTTTAAAATTCGGAGGGAGGGGAACTGGAGCTCGGAGGGAAGCCTTGGAGCTGGGAGGGAGGGACGGAGGGGGGCCTTGGAGGAGAGAGGGTCCTTGAAGCTGGGAGGGAGGGGGACCTGGAGGGAGGTCCCTGGAGCCCTGGAGCTCGGTGGGGTGGAGCTAGGATGGGGCCCCATCAAAGTGGTCTGCTCAGGGCCCCACACTTACTAAGACCGGCCCTGGGGGTGTGCTAGAGGTGGAATTTGGGTGTTCCCAGTGGTGTGCTTGAGCCGGTTGTTAAATTTTACTGAATTTTGCGAGCTGGTTATTGATGGCGCCAGGCAGCAAGCACACAAACAAACATCTGGGGGGAGGGGGGTCTCCTTCTCTCTCCCTTCTCCTCCAGCCCCCATCCGCCCATAAGCCCAGCATACCTCAACTTCCTACCTCATATCCTCCCTCAGGTTCACCCATGGTCCACTGGACTTTCTCTGTTGTCTTGCTGATTTGATTCCCTCTTGCTTGCTTGCATTCTACATAGAGTGGGTTATCTCACAATCACTCATTATCAGTCACTTGGGTTTCCACCACTGAAACTCACCCGCTGCCAGTCACTCTGCCAAAGAAGGTATTTTAACAAGGGGAAAAACAGGAAATCCTTACCTAGAGACATCAGACTCTCATAATTCACCTTCATCACCTCCCTGTAAAGCTCCTTCTGCCCTTCATCTAAATACTCCCACTCCTCCTGGGAGAAAGAGACAGTGATGTCCTCAAACGTCACCAGCATCTGAAACACAAACCAGAATCACACTTAGGAACAGACAGAGGTGCTCAGAATGCATTAAATTCCAGGTGGATTTATTCTGTTGACATATTACCTCCTGCATCTGAAACAAGGTGCTCAGAATGCATTAAATTCAGGCTCCTGACATATTTCCTCCCTCATGTCTTTGTTTTGAGGTTATAACTGTGCACATTTTACCTATGTTTTGTGGAGAATTCCCCCAACAAATATTGAGCCTACAAATAGGTGGGATAATGTGGGAAATGCAATAAATAAATAAATAAACAAACAAACACCTGGCTCTTCTATGCTCCAGGACTGACTCCACCTAAGCTATCTCCCAACTCAGCATTCTCAGCCTCCAGTATGAACCCCTCCCCATCAGTTTTCTGTCTCCAGGCTTTATTTCTCTTTTCCTTCATTCCAGCAACCCCACCTCCTCTGCCGGTTCTTTCTTCATTCTTCCCAGTACCATACCTAACAATCTGACCCTCCCCCCCCCCACCCCCAGTAAAAATACAGAGAGCTCTCTCTCTCATATCTACCCCATTACATACATTAGTTCGCTTTCTGAAATCCATCTTGCCCCCAGCACATACACTTTCATAGCTCTCTCAAATAGGTATATTGCGAGAGCTGGGGGGAAGATGGATTTCAGAAAGAGAACTAATTGGTTTGGGTCATCTATGATGCTGTGAGTACTGGGGAGGTTGAAAGAACTGTGATGGAGTGCGTAGTGGGGAGTGGGCCCCCACTCCACAGTTCTCTCAACCTTCCCAGTACTCACAGCATCATAGACGACCCAAACCCACTCTAACTCACAGTCTCCCCACAGCTCTTTGTGAATGCTGCCAATACATCCCTCCTCGGTGCATCCAGCCACCTCCTCCCCCCCCCCCCCCGTGGATTCCCCCAAATTCTGCCACTGTACTGCATTCACATGTTTCACCCACCCATGCCACCTCCAGCTTTCCCTCATCCCTTTCTCAGCCTGCCCTTTTCATCCCCCCCCCCTCCCTCCAGCCCTGAGCATGCTCCCGCCCTCTCTTGCTCATTACCTCTGCTTTCCCTCCTTCCCCAATGCTAGAGAGCACTCCCATCATCATAGCTCTCTCAAACCCCCCCTAACACACACAGAGGCATATTTTCAAAGCACTTAGACTTACAAAGTTCCATAGGTTGCTTTGATAATGAGCCCCACAGTCTCCCCACTGCTCTTTGTGAATGCTGCCAATACATCCCTCCTCGGTGCATCCAGCCACCTCCTCCTCCCCCCACGTGGATTCCCCCAAATTCTGCCACTGTACTGCACTCACATGTTTCACCCACCCATGCCACCTCCAGCTTTCCCTCATCCACACTTTCAGTGTTTACTCCCTTTCTCAGCCTGCCCTTTTCATCCCCCCCTCTCCCTCCAGCCCTGAGCATGCTCCCGCCCTCTCTTGCTCATTACCTCTGCTTTCCCTCCTTCCCCAATGCTAGAGAGCACTCCCATCATCATAGCTGTCCCAAACCCACCCTAACACACACAGTCTCCCCCACTGCTCTTTGTGAATGCTGCCAATACATCCCTCCTCGGTACATCCTGCTACCTCCTCCTCCCCCCCCCCGTGGATTCCCCCAAATTCTGCCACTGTACTGCATTCACATGTTTCACCCACCCATGCCACCTCCAGCTTTCCCTCATCCCTTTCTCAGCCTGCCCTTTTCATCCCCCCCCCTCCCTCCAGCCCTGAGCATGCTCCCGCCCTCTCTTGCTCATTACCTCTGCTTTCCCTCCTTCCCCAATGCTAGAGAGCACTCCCATCATCATAGCTCTCTCAAACCCCCCCTAACACACACAGAGGCATATTTTCAAAGCACTTAGACTTACAAAGTTCCATAGGTTGCTTTGATAATGAGCCCCACAGTCTCCCCACTGCTCTTTGTGAATGCTGCCAATACATCCCTCCTCGGTGCATCCAGCCACCTCCTCCTCCCCCCACGTGGATTCCCCCAAATTCTGCCACTGTACTGCACTCACATGTTTCACCCACCCATGCCACCTCCAGCTTTCCCTCATCCACACTTTCAGTGTTTACTCCCTTTCTCAGCCTGCCCTTTTCATCCCCCCCTCTCCCTCCAGCCCTGAGCATGCTCCCGCCCTCTCTTGCTCATTACCTCTGCTTTCCCTCCTTCCCCAATGCTAGAGAGCACTCCCATCATCATAGCTGTCCCAAACCCACCCTAACACACACAGTCTCCCCCACTGCTCTTTGTGAATGCTGCCAATACATCCCTCCTCGGTACATCCTGCTACCTCCTCCTCCCCCCCCCCGTGGATTCCCCCAAATTCTGCCACTGTACTGCATTCACATGTTTCACCCACCCATGCCACCTCCAGCTTTCCCTCATCCCTTTCTCAGCCTGCCCTTTTCTTCCTCCCCCTCTCCCTCCACCCCTAAGCATGCTCCTGCTCTTACCTCTCCTTTCTCTCCTTCCCCGATGCTCTACACAAATGCAGGAGCAAGAGGACAAGTGCTGAACGCCGGATCCTAAGCTCCCTTGCCGGATCCTACCAGTCTGCTGCACTGGCTGAATGTGAAACCACGAGGCTCTACGGTGTCCCCAACGGGTCAAATTCAGCCGTCAGTACAGCAACCGCGCGCTCTCTCTCTCTCTCTCTCCTCCTTCTGCTCTCTTTGTGATTGAGCGAGCGCCAGGGTGGGAGGGGCAATGGAACAAGGAGGGCGGGGGGAGGGAGTTTGAGAAGGGGCTTCAACTTTGGCATTGCAGTTCCCGCTCCATCCTCTGCACAATTCACCCTCCCCCATTTGTGGAAGTGAAGCTCGCCGCCATATTGGTGCTCCCAAACCAATAGCAGCATGGACTGCCTATGCAGGTCCATCTGTAACAAATCGAAACCTGTTCCAGTTGCCTTAAAAGTGGGGGATAAAAGTTGTTGTTTTTTTTAATTATTTGACAGGGTGGTTTTTTTTTTAATCTGAAATCTTCTTATATCATAGAATGAAATTGAAAAGCACTAAAACAGCACAAAAATGAATGTAGTTGGTAGAAACAGTAGTAATAAACTGTACACTTTGGGTTTGGGAGGGGATGGGAAGGGGGTGTCTGTATAGTTTTGCTGTTTGCTTTGTTAACTGTGTGCTGAAAAGTCTCAGTGCTCCATATTTGATGTAGATTGGGGCAGGGGATTGAACTGTATTTTTATTTGTATTGTTACAAGAAATGATTTACTTGGGAGAAAGAGCTCTAGAGCACTCGCTACTGTTTATAATTTAAGAGCAGGCGCTGTATTTATAAGTTTTAGGATATTAATTTCTCCACCAATCACCAAAGGTGATAATTGCAATATATTAAGTATATTATATAAAAGATACCATATACTCAGAACACAAAGAGACCGTATTTTTAGCTTCAAAAAGGTTGATTTAATATACAATTGTACACGAGAGGTAGGTTTTTAAAGAGATCTTTACAGATAATCTGTGCTTAAGTAAAGTAAAGTAGCAGGTCTAGATCAAAAGTTATGTTACTTACAAGTCCTTGTTACATAGTATGAACAGCATGAGGTAAGCATATGTTTGCAGAAGAGGTCCTCATAGCAGGCAGGTGGGCTACAGGTCCCAGGAACAGAAGAATCTGTGTTGCAGTTGAAGGGAAGCATCTGCTTGTCTGGAACAGCTTCTATCTTTTATACTCTTGCAAGCTGCAGGAAGACATGCCATGTGTATCTCTGTCCTGGTTTGCACACGACCCTTGGGCATTTGCAAAGCATTGTGGTATCTTGGTCTCATGTCTTATGACATCACAAGACTTGCTGTCTGGATCTTGCTGACAAATGGTCTTTTGATGTGAAAAGGCTTCCTGCTCAGTCTCTGGAGCAGATACACATTATAAGTCCTTCCTTTATGTCTGAAAGCTGATGGGAGGGGGCAGGTATACATATCTGAGGTAACTACCAAATGGTTTGACAAGCACATGTCTTGTTTATGGTTTCCCCTCTGAAGTCTTTGTTATCAATAGCTGGAGTTATGCCTTTTCCAGACTATCTGTCTGCTGGTGGAGATGTCTATGTGGTTCTTCAAGTATCCACCTTAGTCATGCTTTTGTTCAGTCTTTTTAGGTGGGAGGGCAGAGAGAGTTTTATTTCTCTTTGAAGCACAGTACCCCTTTGTCTCTGTTAAGTGTTTGTAATTGACTAGTCCTGCTATCAGAAGTTCCCAAGGAAAGGGGGAAAGAAGGTATTGAAATGCAGTTTCAATACATCTTTTAAAAGCTGCATTTTTATATTGATAAAATGAATAACTCTGAATTCTGACAATTGGCTTATACCATAACATTATTATGTACTAGCAGGGCTTTTTTTGAGGGGGTACTTGGGGGTACTGAGTACCAGCACCTTTTTTGCTAGAAAAAAATGAACTGTGTACTAAACTTCTACAAATCTACATTTTGTAACCGCCTTTTTAGCAATATGTAAGTCACATTGAACCTGCCATATGGTGGGAAAATGTGGGATACAAATGCAATCAATAAAGAAAGAAAGAAAGAAACTCTGTATATTGTTTTTATTTTTTTCTACATTGTTCTATACAATACACTGTCCTGGTTCCTCATGGAAGTAAAATTAAACTCTCCTTTCTTTGGGGCACATGAAATCACATCTTCATCTCTTTTGTAGACGTCGACATTTTAGATACACCAATGGATTATTCTGTTTTGAGCATGTTTCAGGGACAAGTGATTTTATAAGTCCAAATAAGAAAAATAAATATTTTGTTTCATGCAGATCTCTCATTTTTTTGAAACATAACTATATGGGCTATAAGCCCCTAATGCAGTCCATTGGTTTTCTTATATTTTGTTCTTGTGATGACTTATATTATGCCAAAACTGAAAACTCTTTCTCTCTTCTATCTGGTGAATACTAAAAGGAGCTCATTGCGAACATTATCCACCCTAAAAGGTTGTTTTCTGGCTGTACATGAGGAATTGTAATAAGTGCGTGTTTTTGTTCCCAAAGGTTATATAATCCTTTCAAGAAAGCCTAGTGGAACAGAACCACAGAGGCATGTTATGGTTGCGTTTTCAATATGGTAATACTAGAGCCCAGCTAAGGGACAGGTTATTTTGAGTTAGTCTTCACTGGACCAAACTTGCTGGATAGGCAGTGCCTTAAACGGTGGAGAATAAAGGATTTTTAAATATGTGACATATCCCACATTCCCCAGGATTCTGTGTATGGTTCATGGAGGTGCGCATGTAGATTCGTACGTGCTCCTAAATATATGAGTGCACCTCAATTATTTACGAGCCACTTAGTCCTGATAATTGGCCAATAATAACCAATTATCAAAACTAATTTGCCGTAATTGGAATTTACACACGTGCTGTGCTAGGTGTATTCTGTAAAGCAGCATGTGTAAATTTCAACATGCGCAGCCAAAAAGGAAGCACGGTTATGGGCAGAGTGTGGGCATGCCGAGTTTATTAATCACATCTACGTGCGTGGCTGCAGAATTTGTGCCAATTCATATAGTTTTAGGCGCACGCATTTACACCACCTTTTCACTGGCGTAAATTTATACACGTTAATTTAGGCGCATCCAACTACCTAGGTGTATTTTATATACTGCATCTTAATTAGCTTAGGTGTCTCTATCAGATGCACCTAGATTCTAGGCACCATATATAGAATTGGGTCCATTAACTCAAGGAAACTTGGGTTCAGTGAGGCTTACATTTGGAAATACAGCGAGCCAGAATAATATAATTCAGGAACATCATGGGAGCAAGTAGATGGATAAGTCTGAAACATTTAACAAAGTTGAGATTAGCATATATACCCAACTGGCCATTTAAAAGTCTGTCTAATGCTTCATGTTCAGAAATCATAGCCGTAAGTATAGACAGTTGTTCAAACATTATCAAATGCACACACCAGAATAAGCATCCATACACATTTTGCAAAAGTAAACAATTTCTACAGCATAACACAGTTTAATTCAAATTGTTTAACCACCGTTAGGTTTTGCCTTTGGGTTTAACAAGCCATGTGCATGCAAGGTCTGGATAAACAAATTAAAACAATGAAAGTTTAAAGCAAATGACCCGAATATGTAATACTTGGTAGCAATAATGAAACAGTGATGGAATATTCATATAGCAGACAGCCAACAGATTTATTTCCCACTGAACATAATTAACTTTGTACGAACTTGGTGGCTAATAGTGTTGTATTGGTGGTGTCTGCCTAATAAAATCACACTCATCTATACACAAACAGGCGGAAGACAAAGATTCCAAAAGAAACCAAAACAAAAATGCCGTTTATAACCAGACTTGAAGAAGAAATACAACAGAACTGGAAAATGTTGGCACAACTCTGGACAGAACTTCTTCATGAAGGAAGCTCTTCCCTCATTATTCAATACCTCTCTTTGAAAATAGAAATAAAAATAAAATTCAATTGCATTTCAAAATTTACCACTGCATTGCACAAAATAAAAGGAGCATGTTCCCACATATTAAATGCTCCCAGGTTTCAACCTAATTAATGTTTATAAAAATCTTTGTACTTATAAACAGTAACTCTGATTGTGAAGCACCTGATTCTTGTAACATGATGTCTGTTTTGTTGGCCCTTTACTAGTTTGATAATATAAGTGAGATCAAATGAAAATGCTAATGACAATAAAAGATGCTCATTTAAAACCATTTGAACTACTTGAATCACTTCAGATTGAGGCGGTTGTGGTCAGTTCCCACTGAGTTTACTGTATCATCTATATTAAAATATACTAATCTATCTCTGAAGACAGTAGAAATAATTAGAAAACATTGGCAAGTGCTTTCAGTTCATGATATATTTGAAAAAAACACATTGCATTGTAGTATATTCCCATAGAACTAATCTATCTGATATGATGTTATGCCGTTTGGACATATAATGATATTCATGTCAGGCATTGTAAGTGTGGTAAATGTGTGATTTCTGCAGTGACCATGGAAGCTTCTTCACTTTTGGACTGAATGATCATTTTATGATAAAATTATGATGCTCAACTTCATGCATTTCAAAAGCTGTGATTATTGTCACGGTTGTGCCCATGTTTCGTGCTCTCCTTCTTCTCGCCACCTGGTGGCCAGACCTGGTGGCTGCAATGAACTGTCTGGTTATTGTCACCCGTTCCAGATTTCAGCCCAGTCCGGTCCAGATCTTCCAGGCTGCCAGGCGTGCTTGTCTTGTTTGAACCTACACAGCACCCGTAGTTTCCTGGTGATTGCTGCAGTGAGCCTCTTCTGCTGCTGGGCTTATTAGCCATTTTGAAACCCTTCTGCTTTGCCTTTGCATCGCCTTAGGCCCTGGTTTGTTGGTGCTTGCTGCACTTCTGTTTAGTTGGGTTCTTGCCTGTGATTCTTGTTTGTTTCTAGTTAGTCTGTGTGTAGCTTAGTTTAGGGTTGTTTGTTTCTTAGTCTTGTTCCTTGTTTGTCATTCCTTGTGTAGTTCTTAGCTGGTCTGTGTCTCCTGTCTTTAGTGGCTGCTTGCAGCTTTCAGTTCTGTCTTTTGTCTGTCAGTATTTGTTCCCTTTTTCAGTGGCTGCTTGCAGCTTTCAGTCCTGTCTTTTAGCTTATTCTTTCTCTGCCTCGCTGCCTCTGTATATTCCTTTCCCCTCTGACCCTCAGTCCCTGTTCAGCCTAGTTGGGACTAGAGAGTTGCACGGGGACAGAAATCTTACCCATCCCCGCCCGTCCCCGCTGGAATCTTACCCGTCCCCATCTGTCCCCGCTGGAATCTTACCCATCCCCACAAAAATTTAACCCATCCCCGTAAGAATTTAATGGTACATAAAAGAAAATTCCAGTCAGCTCCCTCAGTCTCTCTCTGGATTTGAGCCACAGCACTGTAGGCAAGGAAGGAACGGAAGTTGGAACACTCTGGTGCGCACATGTAAGACTTGTCTCTGATTCACTTGCACTGTGTGCTGAGAGGTCGCCACATGCACGCGCCAGTAGATCAGGTGACATCTGATTCTCATGCCTGTGTCAGAGCTGAGGTCTGTGCACCAGCCTGGTAGCAAAGAGGATTAATAGTAACACAGTAAGTGACAGCAAATAGACCTGAACGGTCCATCCACTCTGCCAATAGTCACACTCATGATCAATTCATCATTAAATCAACGAGTGTGATATTATATACTTGATTATGGTCTTTCTTTCGTGTTTCTGGAACAAAGACCACAGAAGTCTATCTGGCCCTATCCTTATGTTCCAACTACTGGAGTTGTCGTTGAAGCCCACTCCAGCCTATTCATCTTCTCATTTGTGGGACACAGACCGTAAAACTCTGTCCAGCACTGTCCTCATGTTCCAGCCACTGAAGTTGCTGTCTAAGCCCTTTCCAGCCCATCCTAAACCAGATTGCCATGTATGAGCCACAGACCATACAAGTCTGCCAGGTATCAGCCCTAGTTCATCACAGCCAGAGTCGCCATCTAAGCGTCACTTGACACATCCACACACACATGCAGCCATTTAAGGTTAGGTTTTATATAACTTCCATTTTCTAATTAGAGATCCTCTGTGTTCACCCCACGCCTTTTTGAATTCCGTCATCATTTGTGACTCTACCACCTCCTTAATGGAAGACTTTCCACATTTGTGCTGTTAAAGCAAGGAAGAAGAAGAGGAGGAGAAGACAGCACTCAAAGAAATTGGTATTCGGTAGATGAGAGGCTGGCGCAGGTGCAGCTTACACTTCTACGAGAAGACCGCAGAACTGCTTCCATCCCCGCGGGAACCCCACAGGAACTGCCTCCGTCCCCGCAGGACCCCCGCAGAGCTGCTTCCATTCCCGCGGGAACCCCGCAGGAACTGCCTCCGTCCCCACGGGAATCCCGCGAACCCCGTTCCCGTGCAGCTCTCTAGTTGGGACCCTGTTCCTGCCCTGTCCTAAAAGTCCTGCTGGCCGCCTGCAGCCAGAGGCTCAACTCCTGGTGAAAGGTGGCCATGTGCAAGTGAAGCCTGTTTGTCAGAGTTTTTAATTTATTGCATTTTTATCCCACATTTTCCCACCTATTTGCAGGCTCAATGTGTTCTGCCTTGTCTCTGGTGTGGGGTAGGGCAGTGGCCCAAGGGCTCACAAACCTAGTTCCTGCTTTGAAAATGTGACAATTATACATAAGTATTTGTCCATGTAATTTAAAGTAGGTAGGACAAACTAACTGGATGTTGAAAACCAGTGTAACCCATGGTTAAAATAATACATTTTGTACCTGAGAAGCTCCAGGGAGTTGGGGCAGGAATTTTGAGTGCCCGCAGGTAGGGGTCACGGTGGTCGCGGTCATGCCATGGGTGCATACGTTCTGGGCTGCTCTGGAGTGGAGAGCTGGCATGGGCATTTTGGAGAGCCCCTGGTGATGCTGGGCCTTGCTCTGCTTTCAGAAGGGAAAGGGAGGCAGACGTGACGATGCAATCGGGGGTGACATCATTAGTGATGTCACGCGTGCATGCACAGTTGATTTAGTTGTCCTGGTGGCTCTGGAGGAGTTTTGAGGCCAGGGAAACACTAAACCTCTAATGTTTTACTGAAAAATGTATGGGAGACATCTATTTTAACCTATTGAACGCT
This sequence comes from Microcaecilia unicolor, assembly GCF_901765095.1. Lineage (NCBI taxonomy): Eukaryota > Metazoa > Chordata > Amphibia > Gymnophiona > Siphonopidae > Microcaecilia > Microcaecilia unicolor. The sequence goes on along the minus strand of NC_044031.1, from coordinate 15,079,060 downwards.
CTATTGTACATACATTTAAACAGTATCACAATCAGCACTATTGAGCAATCATGCATGCACGAATGGCGCATTTTAGAGAATTTTGCCATAAGGCTGATGGGAAGTAAGGGGGGGGGGCTACAGAAAGTCCATAAATGGTGGGATTTTGGGTGCATGCGCTGTAGGCTTAAAGGAAACCTGCAAGCCCCCCCTAGTACTAAAATTAAACATACACAGTAACATAGTAGATGACGGCAGAAAAAGACCTGCACGGTCCATCTAGTCTGCCCAACAAGATAAACTCATATGTGCTACTTCTTGTGTATACCTGACCTTGATTGGGAGGTGGGCATCCTTCTCCTAAAGTTGCCCAAATCGGCATAATCGAAAGCCGATTTTGGGCGCCCTCAACTACTTTCCGTCGCGGGGCCGACCAAAGTTCACGGGGGCGTGTCGGCACTGTAGCAAAGGTGGAACTGGGGCGTGATGAAGAGATGGGCGTCCTTGGCCGATAATGGAAAAAAGAAGGGTGTCCCTGATCAGCATTTGGCCAACTTTACTTGGTCCATTTTTTCTTGCGACCAAGCCTCAAAAAGGTGCCCAAACTGACCAGATGACCACCGGAGGGAATCAGGGATGACCTCCCCTTACTCCCCCAGTGGTCACCAACCCCCTCCCACGCTAAAAAAAACCTATTTTTTTTTCCCCCAGCCTCAAATGTCATACTCAGCTCCATCACAACAGTATGCGGGTCCCTGGTGCAGTTTTTAGTGGGTGCAGTGCAATTCAGTCAGGCGGACCCAGGCCCATCCCCCCTACCTGATACACTTGTGGTGGTAAATGTGAGCCTTCCAAAACCCACCCAAAACCCATTGTACCCACATGTAGGTGCCCCCCTTCACCCCTTAAGGCTATGGTAGTGTACAGTTGGGGGTAGTGGGTTTTTTTATTGGGGGGGGGGTTGGGGGCTCAGCACACATGGTAAGGGAATTATGTACCTGGGAGCAATTTGTGAAGTCCACTGCAGTGCCCCATAGGGTGCCCGGTTGGTGTCCTGGCATGTGAGGGGGACCAGTGCACTACGAATTCTGGCTCCTCCCACAACCAAAGGGCTTGGATTTGGTCATTTTTGAGATGGGCGTCCTCGGTTTCCATTATCGCCAAAAACCGTCGACAACCATCTCTAAGGTCAACCTAAATGTTGAGATTTGGGCGTCCCAGACCGTATTATCGAAACGAAAGATGGACGCCCATCTTGTTTTGATAATACGGGTTTCCCCGCCCCTTCACGGAGCCGTCCTGCGAGGACAGCCCCAGGAAAACTTGGGCGCCACGTTTGATTATGCCCCTCCATGCCACGCTAGCGGCTTCCGTGAGACATTGCCAACAGCCTAGTGGGTGCTAGTGTGGCTTAGTAAACCCCGGCATAAATTTTCAATTAACTGCCTGAACTTTATGAAATGGTTCAAAAACACAGTAAAGTTTCAAAATAGGAGTTAGAATATCAGAAAACTTAGTGTAAAGTATCAAAATTTTATTTTAACCGATTTTCAGATTCTTTACCCTGCACTTGACAATCAGATAAGTATAATTACATTTTGCTTTCTCTGTCAATAATATAAACCTTAAAGGATTGGTTCTTTCCTAGTTTTACTGCCACTGTTGGTCAAACCCCGCTGCAATTGTTTACTCCTCCTGTTCATCCCCATTGTTTCATACAAAATGTAACCATACATATACAATGTGAGACACAGAAATTACTGGTTACTGTTCTGTAAATTGTTAGTTTATTGTTACAATGTAAGTCACACAGGAAATGAGTAGTGTAACCAGCAAGGCTCTTCCATAAGGATAACAGCAGGACGACTGAGAAAAATAAAGCTTTTATTCTTCAAGAGACCGAACACAGCACTGTGTTTCGGCAAAAAGGTTTACCTCAGGGTCTGTCTGACTGTGTTACTCACTCCACAATCCTTGCCTGGGGATCACAGTGACATTGAATAATCTGGATCTGTGTTAATGCTTTTCAACATGATTTTCCCCTTCAGAGCACTATCAGTGGCAGATTCTGGGCTGACGCTGGTGTATTGTGAGGTTTCTGCCTGAAGCTTTTATTACACTCAGTACAGTTAAATGGTTTCATTCCTGTGTGGATTCTCTGGTGTTTTGTGAGGTTTCCCTTCTCATTGAAGCTTTTATTACACTCACTACAGGTAAAGGGTTTCATTCCTGTGTGGATTCTAAGGTGTATTGTGAGGTTTTCCTTCTGACTGAAGCTTTTATTATACTCAGTACAGTGAAAAGGTTTCAGTCCTGTGTGGATTCTCTGGTGTGTTGCTGTATGTTATGGCTTAGATGTATTTGTATGTTTATATTTTTATTTATATGGATTTTATTCATGTTTTAACTCATTCTTTTATTATTTTATTATGTATTAATATACGTACTGTTAATATGATTGTATTTCTTTATATGCAGCCCCTGAGAGTGGATGAAACAAGGCCTGTCGGGCATTGTTGGTTGAATAAATTCATCTTTATATAGATTTCTTCATCTCTCCTGGTTTTTGTGTCACCGTCTTGGCCCTTGAGGCTAGACTGCTGTTTTCTTAGCCCTAGAAAAGGTTTTACTCCTGAATGAATTCTCTGGTGTGTTTTGAGGTGTGCCGTCTGACTGAAGCTTTTAATACACTCAGTACAGTTAAAGGGTTTCATTCCTGTGTGGATTCTCTGGTGTAATATGAGGAATGCCTTCTGACTGAAGCTTTTATTACACTCAGTACAGTTAAATGGTTTTACTCCTGTGTGAATTCTCTGGTGTGCGGTGAGGTATGCCTTCCGACTGAAGCTTTTATTACACTCAGAACAATTAAAAGGTTTCATTCCTGTGTGGATTCTCTGGTGTGTTTTGAGGTGTGCCGTCTGACTGAAGCTTTTATTACACTCAGTGCAGTGAAAGGGTTTTAGTCCTGTGTGGATTCTCTGGTGTGCGGTGAGGTATGCCTTCCGACTGAAGCTTTTATTACACTCAGAACAATTAAAAGGTTTCATTCCTGTGTGGATTCTCTGGTGTATTGTGAGGCTTACCTTCTGACTGAAGCTTTTATTACACTCAGTGCAGTGAAAGGGTTTTAGTCCTGTGTGGATTCGCCGGTGCCTTCTGAGTGTTCCCTTCTCACTAAAGCTTTTACCACACTTGGAACATGTAAATGGTTTCATTCCCATGTGGCTTCTCTGGTGTTGTGTGAGGTGTCCCTTCCGACTGAACCTTTTATTACACTCACTAGTTAAAGGGCTTCATTCCTATGTGCATTCTCCGGTGTATTGTGAGGTGTCCGTTCTGACTGAAGCTTTTATTACAATCAGTGCAGTGAAAGGGTTTCAGTCCTGTGTGGGTTCTCTGGTGTTGTGTCAGGTGTCCCTTCCGACTGAAGCTTTTATTACACTCACTACAGTTAAAGGGTTTCATTCCTGTGTGGATTCTCTGGTGTTTTTTGAGGGTTGCCTTCTGACTGAAGCTTTTACTACACTTAGTACAGTTAAATGGTATCATTCCTATGTGGACTCCCTGGTGTCTTGTGAGACTGAAGCTTTTATTACATTCAATGCAGTTAAAGGGTTTCATCCCTGTGTGGATTCTCTGGTGTGTTTTGAGGTGTGCCGTCTGACTGAAGCTTTTATTACACTCAGTACAGTTAAAGGGTTTCATTCCTGTGTGGAGTCTCTGGTGTATTTTGAGGGTTGCCTTCTGACTGAAGCTTTTATTACACTCAGTGCAGTGAAAAGGTTTGATTCCTGTGTGGATTCTCTGGTGTACTGTGAGGTTTGCCTTCTGCCTGAAGCTTTTATTACACTCAGTGCAGTGAAAAGGTTTCATCCCTGTGTGGATTCTCTGGTGTGTTTTGAGGGTTGCCTTCAGACTGAAGCTTTTATTACACTCAATGCAGTTAAAGGGTTTCATCCCTGTGTGGATTCTCTGGTGTGTTTTGAGGTGTGCCGTCTGACTGAAGCTTTTATTACACTCAGTACAGTTAAAGGGTTTCATTCCTGTGTGGATTCTCTGGTGTGTTGTGAGGGTTGCCTTCAGACTGAAGCTTTTATTACACTCAATGCAGTTAAAGGGTTTCATTCCTGTGTGGATTCTCTGATGTGTTGTGAGGTTTACCTTCAGACTGAACCTTTTATTACACTCAGTACAGTTAAAGGGTTTGATTCCTGTGTGGCTTCTCTGGTGTGTTGTGAGGTTTACCTTCCGACTGAAGCTTTTATTACACTCAGTGCAGTGAAAAGGTTTGATTCCTGCGTGGATTCTCTGGTGTACTGTGAGGTTTTTCTTCTGCCTGAAGCTTTTATTACACTCAGTACAGTTAAAACGGTTTTATTCTGGTGTGGACTTTCTGGTGTCTTGTAAGACGTGCCTTCTGCGTGAAGCTTTTATTACACTCGGCACAGTTAAAGGATTTCATTCCTGTGTGGATTCTCTGGTGTATTGTGAAGGTTGCCTTCAGACTGAAGCTTTTATTACACTCAGTGCAGTGAAAAGGTTTCTGTCCCGTGTGGATTCTACAGTGCCTTTGGAATGTTCCCCTGTCAGTGAAACGTTTATCACACTCAGAACATGCAAAAGGCTTCACTCTTGTGTGGATTCTCTGGTGCATCAACATGTTATACTTCAACCTAAAGCTTTTGCCACAGTCAGTGCATAGAAATCGTTTTAATCCTGAATGGATTCTCTGGTGGATGGTGAGTTTCCCTGTGGCAGTGAAGCTTTTATCACATTCAGTACTGGAAACTAGTGTCTCTCCTACATGGAATTTTGCATTTCTTATGAAGTTTTCTTTCTGATTGAAGCTTTTGTCACAATCAGGATATGAAGATAATCTCTCATCAGTGTTGTTTTTCTGGTGTTTTGTAATGTTTTCTCCATTGGTAAAGCTATTCCCATATTCTTTACTTGTATACACCAGCTCTTCCTTCCTACTGAAATCTTTCCCACACTCAGATGTAGAAAGTGTCTCTTTTATGCACTTTTTCTGTTGTTCTTTTAGTTCTCTCTTTTGACGGACGTTTTTCGCATAGTTCGTACATGTAGATGGTCTATTTTCTGTATCAGATCTAGGATGTGATTTCGGAATTAAATGATTGCTGCGGAATATCTCACAAATATCACAGAAACACCTTTGCTCTCTCATCTGGTTTGTCTGCTTTTCCCCTGTCTGTATGATATCACTGGTACTGTTTTCACACAGATCTGATCCTCCTGTTGAATGCTTTTGTTATTTTGATTTTTTCCCTTTTTTCCCCAGTCAGAGCAGGAAGGAGTCTCCTCTTTCTCTCTTTCTGATAACATCTTTTCCCCTTTAGACTTCTCAATGAGCTTCCAGTCATGTGTCTTTGTATTACTGTTTCTGGGATCATCTTTTTCTAAAAAAAAAATAAAAATATATAAAAGAGCATTGTAGAATATTGTAGAACAATTACACCAGTTCAGTAATACAATAACTCTTCATAAATCTGTCCCCCCCCCCCCCCCCCCCCCCCACTGCTGATCATTACCAGAGATGCAGGTAGAATATATGATCATATTCAAGTTGATATTTATTTTTGTAATATCTTCATTAGAACTACACAATGGCAAGAACAACAATATCTGTAAGAAGAGACATAACAGTATAGCGTGGTAATTTTTCAAGTTTCGTTCCCCCCCCTCTTCCCCCCCACACACACATTCACTGCAAGATCTGCAATAACAACAGACCAAAACCTTCCCTAAAGTCCATACTTCAAGTTATTGGTTCAGCAAGTAGCTATGAGAACGGTGTGGCAAACGATCCCACACTGGGGACAAATTTGTTGAAAAGACATCCAGTCTCTTCATCTTCGTTAGGTTGACAAGTTCATTCCTCCAAGCAGCCTGTCTCCAACACATCAAAATATTCTTTCCATATAAAAAAAATGCCTTATGCAGCTGACGATTAGGCCTCAATCTCAAACCCAAGGAAACAAAGTTCGAGAACAACTGAATGTGCAAGACGCTTCAGGTGTTTCATGAGCAACCGCAGCTGATCACTCATAAGTACTGAAGGCCCCGAGGGGTTCTAAGATCAACAAGGCCCCTCCACCCTTCCTATCCATAGAAGGATCTATTCCAATATTAAAGCCCCGCAGAACTAAAAGAGGAAAATGAAGATATGGTGCCACAACTTTAATCAGGGAAATGTATGTGTTAGGCAGTGAGAGGCTGATATGCACTGTACAGTCACTCTCGGTCCCTTCCCCCTAGGAGGAGAGGACACTTCAGCCCTAGGGGCTGGAATACGAGAGACATCGGACTTAGGTGTAGGCGCAACCAGTAAAAATCATGTGATTTCTCCTAAACTAACTTGTGATCATATATGGATTTTCCTGTAATATTGTTTTTTTTTTTTTATGTATACATAAATGGCAATTTCCTACATTGTATCCTCCTCTCCTCTTGTGTTCACATGCACACTTTGTGGCAATTGGCTAATTCCTTATCAGTAAAGCGTGATCACAGCGTGGAAAACCAGCTAAGTAGTCTGCAGCATGAAGACTCTTTAAATGTCTCAGAAATTTCCACCATACGCCCAAATGTGAAGGTCTTCCTTCAAATGCGTAGATGCTCTATAGAATATAAACGTTTTATATATACCTTGCAATAAGTTGAAAGATTACCTTTAAAAGCTTTACAGGACTTAATCTATTCAATGTCTTTAAATATTGTCACTGCTTAATACGGATATAGCTTAATATTGTCACTGCCAAGCGATGTTACTGCTTGTCGCAGACACTTCTTAAATGATTTAAAATCCCCACCACACGCTTCAAATGCTTATATGCTCACAACATGTTGATAGAACTCCGTTAAAAGCTTAAACACTCACAGACTTTAAAAGCTTTATATATATCTTGTAACATGTTGAAAGACTTCCTTGAATGTTCAAATGTTTACAGACCTAACCATTTAATGCTAACCCAGACCGATACTGCTTAATAACGATATAGCTTAATGCTGATACCACCTGGTATTGAAACAGCCCGACACGGACAATGCTTAATGTTGATACCGCTTGAGGCTAAGACTGATAAGTGTGTACACCACCTGAAACTACATTTAATCACGGCTTAATGTTCACACTGCTGATGTTGGCAATGCCTAATGCTAATACTGCTTGATGCTTAAACAAATTCATATTCACCAATACCCTTAAGCACAACCAAACAACACGAACCATAGCCAAGATGAACACCAACAAACTGCTCATGATAATCTACTTCCTACCACTAATTTACCACGCATGGACCACTCCCAACATAAACAGCATTCAACCCACAGCACACAAACCCTACAAACAACTCATCCACAACTCACCAGACCAAAAGAGCAACAACCAACTAAAAGGAAAAACAAATACATACGGAAACAACCAACAGAAAGGTAACAAAGGTCACAATAAAACTAGACACCAAGAAAACAGGCAATTAATAAAAATCAACACATCCATGTCCCAAACCAAACCTTATTACTCAATCTAAATGGGATACGTAAACGCCAGATCGGTAGTAAACAAAACAGAGACCATAACAGACTGGATCACCACAGACAATCTCGACCTCCTATTCATCACTGAAACCTGGATCCACAACTTTAAAGACCCAATAATTTTAGTTTTATGCCCACCAGGATACAAAATCACCCACTGGACAAGGAACGGGAAAAAAGGAGGAGGATTAGCTATAATATACAAATCCGAGTTCACCATCTCAACCATAGCTGAATCCATTCTGCCACAACTCGAAATCGCCTCGGTCAGAATCAATCACCCAAACCTGCAAGAACACCTCAACGCAATCATACTCTACAGACCGCCAGGAAACTGGCAAGATACCCAAACACACTTCATGGACTTCATCTCGAACACTTGTGTCTCCACCTCAAACCTTATCATAATTGGAGATATCAATTTACACCTCAAAGAACTTACCTCAATAAACACCCAAGAATGTAAAAAGTTCCAACAATTATGGGATCTTCACGGACCTAACATGCAACCAACTCACAATAAAGGACACACACTAGATATCATATCACACAAATTCGATCCTGACTCCAACCTCACACTAATAGACACAAAATGGACACCAGCCCCGTGGTCAGACCACTACAAAGCACACATCTCCCTCCAATGGCAAAAGATTCAATTAACAAACAAGAACGAAAAACCTACTCCACGAGAGGTAAAATAGACCCGGTAACATTCTGGCAACAGATATACCACAACAGATGGACAATAAAGACAGACACAATCCAATTCCTACCAGAGTGGGACGATAGATGTAGATCAATACTAGACAACATTGCCCCAAGTCAAACCAGAACCACACACAGAAAGAGCTCAACACCATGGTTCAATGAAGAACTGAAAAAACTAAAAACACAAGTTAAAAGATTAGAACGAGCGTGGTATAAAAAGAAAGATGACCTTACACTCAACGCCTGGAAACAACTTCAAAGAAAATATAAATATACCATAAGACAAACCAAAAGACTATATTACAAAACTGTAATTGGACCAAATTACAAGGACACACACAAATTCTTCCAACTCGTGAACAAGCTATTAGATATCACACCAGTCACAACCAACAACAAAGATACACCAGAAGCAGACAATCTCGCGAAATACTTCAATGAGAAAATCGTACAACTACGACTAAAAATACCTGTCAGCACCATCGACTACGCCGAACTCCTCGACTGTCTAGACCCAGACCCTGGTGCATACCCAGCAGACAGAACCTGGACCAACTTCGAGATATTATCGGAAGATTCCATCTCTCAAACGCTCAAAAGATTTGCCAAATCTCACTGCAAATTAGACATATGCCCAAACAACCTAATGTCATTTGCACCTCAACAATTCATAACAGATCTAACGAACCACTTCAACTATATGTTACAAAATGGACTCTTCCCGAAGGAGAAAGGAAACATTCTTCTCACCCCCAAACCCAAAGACGCAAAGAAAAGCGCTAGTGAACTAACCAACCACAGACCCGTAGCATCCATTCCCTTAATAACCAAAACAACGGAAGGGATAGTAACCAAACAACTTACAAACTAAACAAATTCTCAATATTACATGATCCCCAGTCAGGATTTCGGTCTAACCACAGCACTGAAACAGTACTAGTAATTCTAATGACAAAATTCAAACAAACGATCGCAACTGGCAAGAACATACTACTTCTACAATTTGACATGTCCAGTGCCTTTGACATGGTCGATCACGGAATACTACTACACATCCTCGAGTACTTCGGAATTGGAGGCAATGTCCTCAACTGGTTCAAGGGGTTCCTAACCACACGATCATACCAAGTGACATCTAATTTGACCACATCAGCCCCATGGATACCTGAATGCGGAGTACCACAGGGAACCCCCCTCTCACCGACTTTATTCAACTTAATGATGATACCCTTGGCCAAACTACTATCAAACCAAAACCTCAATCCATACATATACGCAGACGACGTAACGATCTACACCTCCTCTCAGAAAACTTATCTACCCCAACTTGACATTTCGTCCTTTAGATTGTAAGCTCTTCCGAGCAGGGACCGTCCTTATTGTTAATTTGTACAGCGCTGCGTAACCCTAGTAGCGCTCTAGAAATGTTAAGTAGTAGTAGTACATCCCATTTAAACAAGATTTAAAGGAAATTTCTAATGACATCAACCAAAGTCTACATATCATGCACTCATGGGCAGATGCATTTCAGTTGAAACTTAATGCAGAAAAAACTCAATGACTTATACTCACCTCTCCACACAACACGAACAAATTCACCACCATTAACACACCAAAACTGAATCTTCCAATTTCAAACACCCTAAAATCCTTGGAGTTACCATTGATAAACACCTAACACTTGAAAACCATGCGAAAAACACAACAAAGAAGATGATCTACTCACTGTGGAAATTAAAAAGATTAAGACCTTTCTTCCCAAGAAACGTCCTCCGCAACCTGGTACAATCAATGGTACTCAGCCATCTGGACTACTGCAATGCACTCTATGCTGGATGCAAAGAACAAATAATCAAGAAACTTCAGACAGCCCAGAACACTGCAGCCAGACTCATATTTGGTAAAACAAAATATGAAAGTGCTAAACCCCTAAGAGTAAAGCTACACTGGCTCCCACTTAAAGAACGCATCACGTTCAAAATATGTACCCTAGTTCATAAAATCATTCACGGAGATGCCCCTGACTACATGTCAGACGTGATACACCTACCACCCAGGAACGCGAGAAAATCATCACACACCTTCCTCAACCTTCAACCAAGGCCGGTGCTGGGCTGGTTTGTACGGTGTGTGTCCCGTTTTGATGCTGATTCTACTTTTTAAATTATATATTTTTAAAGAGTTTTTTTATCCCATTTTTTAGCGATTTTGTTGGGACGAGCCTGGCATTACATATCTATGTTGGTTTATCTCCGACAGCCACTTTAGCATTTTTTTGGTGCAATTTTCATCCTGGTTTTAAATTACATAAGTACATAACTAATGCCACACTGGGAAAAGACCAAGGATCCATCGAGCCCAGCATCCTGTCCACGACAGCGGCCAATCCAGGCCAAGGGCACCTGGCAAACTTCCCAAACATACAAACATTCTATACATGTTATTCCTGGGATTGTGGATTTTTCCCAAGTCCATTTAGTAGCGGTTTATGGATTTGTCCTTTAGGAAACAATCTAACCCCTTTTTAAACTCTGCCAAGCTAACCGCCTTCACCACGTTCTCTGGCAACGAATTCCAGAGTTTAATTACGCGTTGGGTGAAGAAACATTTTCTCCGATTTGTTTTAAATTTACCACACTGTAGTTTCATCACATGCCCCCTAGTCCTAGTATTTTTGGAAAGCGTGAACAGATGCTTTACATCCACCTGTTCCACTCCACTCATTATTTTATATGCCTCTATCATGTCTCCCCTCAGCCGTTTCTTCTCCAAGTTGAAAAGCCCTAGCCTCCTTAGTCTTTCTTCATAGGGAAGTCGTCCCATCCCCGCTATCATTTTAGTCGCCCTTCGCTGCACCTTTTCCAATTCTACTATATCTTTCTTGAGATGCGGCGACCAAAATTGAACACAATACTCAAGGTGCGGTCACACCATGGAGCGATATAACGGCATTATAACATCCTCACACCTGTTTTCCATACTTTTCCTAATAATATCCAACAGTCTATTCGCTTTCCTAGCCGCAGCAGCACACTGAGCAGAAGGTTTCGGTGTATTATCGACAACGACACCCAGATCCCTTTCTTGGTCCGTAACTCCTAACGTGGAACCTTGCATGACGTAGCTATAATTCGGGTTCTTTTTTCCCACATACATCACCTTGCACTTGCTCACATTAAACGTCATCTGCCATTTAGCTGCCTAGTCTCCCAGTCTTGTAAGATCCTTCTGTAATTTTTCACAATCCTGTTGCGAGTTAGCGACTTTGAATAACTTTGTGTCATCAGCAAATTTAATTACCTCGATAGTTACTCCCATCTCTAAATCATTTATAAATACATTAAAAAGCAGCGGTCCTAGCACAGACCCCTGAGGAACCCCACTAACTACCCTTCTCCATTGTGAATACTGCCCTTCAGCCAGTTTTTAATCCACAATAGGACATTTCCTCCTATCCCATGACCCTCCAATTTCCTCTGTAGCCTTTCATGAGGTACCTTGTCAAACGCCTTTTGAAAATCCAGATACACAATATCAACCGGTTCCCCTTTGTCCACATGTTTCTTTACTCCTTCAAAGAATTGAAGTAAATTGGTCAGGCAAGATTTCCCCACACAAAAGCTGTGCTGACTCGGTCTCAGTAATCCATGTCCTCGGATGTGCTCTGTAATTTTGCTTTTAATAATAACCTCTACCATTTTCCCCGGCACCGACGTCAGACTCACCGGTCTATAATTTCCCGGATCTCCCCTGGAACGTTTTTAAAAAATCGGTGTTACATTGGCCACCCTCCAATCTTCTGGTACCACGCTCGATTTTAGTTTTAAACAATTTTATTGATGACCTATCACAGACAATACAATATTCATACGCTATGTTCAAGATACATCAGGAAACAAATGAACAACTTGTAATCACAACATAGAGGTAGCCATCACTTTTCTCTTTAGCTTCCTCCCTCTCTACTCCCAGCTATTTCTCTTTTATCCATACCTCTATATCCCTCCCCGCAACCCCCCTTCTGCCCTTCCTTACCCCTCTAATATTCCTCCCCCCTGTAACCTCCCTCCCCCCTTTGTCCACCCCCCTTCCAGGCAGCTACATATCTCCAATAGCCCAGGGAAATTGACCTATTCACTATCTAAAACCTGTAGCTAATTTCGCTGGGTCCAAGCTCAGTCGATTAAGGATGGAACTTCGGGCCCTAGGGGCTAAAGCATTGATATATGATTCCCATATTAAGTAGAATTTACGCTGTGTTTTGGGTTTATAATATGAATCTCGCAGCTCCATTAGTAGCAACGCATGCCACCTGTTGCGCCATTGCCAAAACGATGGTGCCTCTAAATGTATCCAGTTAACTAAAATGCATTTTTTTCCCACGAGACATGCTTTAAAGATTAGCAGGTTATGACTAACGGTACCTTTCCCCTTCAGTAAATCGACCCCCAAAAGGGCCGTTTCCGGTGTCAATGTCACCCTCCGCCCCAGGATTTCGCCTAAGAACTTCGCTATTTGTTCCCAGTAAGCGGATATCGCTGCACAAGCCCACATAGCATGATAATAGTTATGATTGGGATCTCCACACCTACCACAAGCTGATGATTCCGCCCTACCCATTTGATATAATCTTGACAATGAAGTGTATGCCCTGTAAATACTTCTTCCTTGGCATTCCCTCAATTCCGCGCTACTAATCCGTCCCCTGATCTGCCTCAAGCTGCTCCTTAATACGTCTATACTAATCTGTTTCTGTATATCTGCCGTCCACTTCCTGGCCAACTTTTCGAGATTCTTTGGTGACCACGCTCGATTTTAAGGATAAACTGCATATCACTAACAGTAGCTCCACAAGCTCATTTTTCAGTTCTATCAGTACTCTAGGATGAATACCATCCAGTCCAGGAGATTTGCTACTCTTCAGTTTGCTGAACTGCCCCATCACGTCCTCCAGGTTTACCGTGAAGTCAGTAAGTTTCTCCGACTCGTCCGCTTGAAATACCATTTCCGACACCGGTATCCCACCCAAATCTTCTTCGGTGAAGACCGAAGCAAAGAATTCATTCAATCTCTCCGCTACGTCTTTGTCTTCCTTGATCGCCCCTTTTACCCCTCGGTCATCCAGCGGCCCAACCGATTCTTTTGCTGGCTTCTTGCTTTTAATATACCGAAAAAATTAGACAACAATGCTGTCATTTTATTTTGATTAATTACTATTTTTTACCTAGGAAGCTTAGATTTATGTCTCAGTGCAAGTCTTGTTTTTAATTTTTTATTGTTTTTATGTGAATTATGCCCTAAATAGAGATGATTCAAGACTCTGAACATGGAACCATTTAAAGGCACTCTGGGGCTCATTTTCGAAAGACAAAAATGTCTAAAAAGTGACAAAGAGCATTGGACAGTTTTCTCACAAAAACATCCAAATCAGTATTTCCGAAACCTATTGTTCAGACGTTTTCCTACGCTGTTTGTCTGCAGCGTGTCCAAATCTCAAGGGGGTGTGCAGGGCCGGTCTTTGGGCGAGGCGACCGCATAGGGCCTCGCGCTCAAGTGTGCTTGAACTCCGCCCCGACCGCCCGAGTTCCAGTCCCCCTCCCTCTGAATTTTAAAAGTCATCTAAGTTACCTCGTCTGGGTTATGGCGGCAGCAATGAAAAACGTTCAAGCTGCTCAGCGCTTCAGGAGACTTCCCTTCCCCCTCTCAGCTTTGGTCCTGCCCTCCTGGAAACAGGAAATGAGGACGTGACCAGAGCTGACAGAAAAGAAGGCTCCTGAAGCGCCGAGCTCACACGCTTTTCACTGCTGCTGCCTGCCGCTGTAACCCGACGAGGTAAGATGACTTTTAAAATTCGGAGGGAGGGGAACTGGAGCTCGGAGGGAAGCCTTGGAGCTGGGAGGGAGGGACGGAGGGGGGCCTTGGAGGAGAGAGGGTCCTTGAAGCTGGGAGGGAGGGGGACCTTGGAGGGAGGTCCCTGGAGCCCTGGAGCTCGGTGGGGTGGAGCTAGGATGGGGCCCCATCAAAGTGGTCTGCTCAGGGCCCCACACTTACTAAGACCGGCCCTGGGGGTGTGCTAGAGGTGGAATTTGGGTGTTCCCAGTGGTGTGCTTGAGCCGGTTGTTAAATTTTACTGAATTTTGCGAGCTGGTTATTGATGGCGCCAGGCAGCAAGCACACAAACAAACATCTGGGGGGAGGGGGGTCTCCTTCTCTCTCCCTTCTCCTCCAGCCCCCATCCGCCCATAAGCCCAGCATACCTCAACTTCCTACCTCATATCCTCCCTCAGGTTCACCCATGGTCCACTGGACTTTCTCTGTTGTCTTGCTGATTTGATTCCCTCTTGCTTGCTTGCATTCTACATATAGAGTGGGTTATCTCACAATCACTCATTATCAGTCACTTGGGTTTCCACCACTGAGACTCACCCGCTGCCAGTCACTCTGCCAAAGAAGGTATTTTAACAAGGGGAAAAACAGGAAATCCTTACCTAGAGACATCAGACTCTCATAATTCACCTTCATCACCTCCCTGTAAAGCTCCTTCTGCCCTTCATCTAAATACTCCCACTCCTCCTGGGAGAAAGAGACAGTGATGTCCTCAAACGTCACCAGCATCTGAAACACAAACCAGAATCACACTTAGGAACAGACAGAGGTGCTCAGAATGCATTAAATTCCAGGTGGATTTATTCTGTTGACATATTACCTCCTGCATCTGAAACAAGGTGCTCAGAATGCATTAAATTCAGGCTCCTGACATATTTCCTCCCTCATGTCTTTGTTTTGAGGTTATAACTGTGCACATTTTACCTATGTTTTGTGGAGAATTCCCCCAACAAATATTGAGCCTACAAATAGGTGGGATAATGTGGGAAATGCAATAAATAAATAAATAAACAAACAAACACCTGGCTCTTCTATGCTCCAGGACTGACTCCACCTAAGCTATCTCCCAACTCAGCATTCTCAGCCTCCAGTATGAACCCCTCCCCATCAGTTTTCTGTCTCCAGGCTTTATTTCTCTTTTCCTTCATTCCAGCAACCCCACCTCCTCTGCCGGTTCTTTCTTCATTCTTCCCAGTACCATACCTAACAATCTGACCCTCCCCCCCCCCCCCCCCCCCAGTAAAAATACAGAGAGCTCTCTCTCTCATATCTACCCCATTACATACATTAGTTCGCTTTCTGAAATCCATCTTGCCCCCAGCACATACACTTTCATAGCTCTCTCAAATAGGTATATTGCGAGAGCTGGGGGGAAGATGGATTTCAGAAAGAGAACTAATTGGTTTGGGTCATCTATGATGCTGTGAGTACTGGGGAGGTTGAAAGAACTGTGATGGAGTGCGTAGTGGGGAGTGGGCCCCCACTCCACAGTTCTCTCAACCTTCCCAGTACTCACAGCATCATAGACGACCCAAACCCACTCTAACTCACAGTCTCCCCACAGCTCTTTGTGAATGCTGCCAATACATCCCTCCTCGGTGCATCCAGCCACCTCCTCCTCCCCCCACGTGGATTCCCCCAAATTCTGCCACTGTACTGCACTCACATGTTTCACCCACCCATGCCACCTCCAGCTTTCCCTCATCCCTTTCTCAGCCTGCCCTTTTCGTCCCCCCCTCTCCCTCCCGCCCTTACCTCTCCTTTCTCTCCTTCGCCGATGCTCTAAATGCAGGAGCAAGAGGACAAGTGCTGCACGCCGGATCCTAAGCTCCCTTGCCGGATCCTACCACTCTGCTGCACTGGCTGAATGTGAAACCACGAGGCTCTACGGTGTCCCCAACGGTTCAAATTCAGCCGCCAGTACAGCAACCGCGCGCTCTCTCTCTCTCCTCCTTCTGCTCTCTTGTGATTGAGCGAGCGCCAGGGTGGGAGGGGCAATGGAACAAGGAGGGCGGTGCCATAGGAGGGCGGGGGGAGGGAGTTTGAGAAGGGGCTTCAACTTTGGCATTGCAGTTCCCGCTCCATCCTCTGCACAATTCACCCTCCCCCATTTGTGGATGTGAAGCTCGCCGCCATATTGGTGCTCCCAAACCAATAGCAGAATGGACTGCCTATGCAGGTCCATCTGTAACAAATCGAAACCTGTTCCAGTTGCCTTAAAAGTGGGGGATAAAGGATTTTTTTTTAATTATTTATTTGACAGCTTTGTTTTTGTTTGTTTTTTTTTTAATTTGAAAGCTTCCCTTATATATCATAAAATGAAATTGAAAAGCACTAAAACAGCACAAAAATGAATGTAGTTAGTAGAAACAGCAGTAATAAACTGTACACTTTGGGTTTAGGAGGGGATGGGAAGGGGGTGTCTGTATAGTTTTGCTGTTTGCTTTGTTAACTGTGTGCTGAAAAGTCTCAGTGCTCCATATTTGATGTAGATTGGGGCAGGGGATTGAACTGTATTTTTATTTGTATTGTTACAAGAAATAATTTACTTGGGGGAAAGAGCTCTAGAGCACTCGCTACTGTTTATAATTTAAGAGCAGGCGCTGTATTTATAAGTTTTAGGATATTAATTTCTCCACCAATCACCAAAGGTGATAATTGCAATATATTAAGTATATTATATAAAAGATACCATATACTCAGAACACAAAGAGACCGTATTTTTTTTTTTTTTAATTTGTATTTATTTATTGGTTTTGTATAATAACAAACATGTTGCTTATCAAACAGTCATTCACTGATACAATCCAAAATATTCCCATCCCCCTCCCTCTCCCCACCCCTCCCTCCCCAGCAGGTTATACATTTAAGTTATATGTCATGTGGGTTAAACTCCGATATTGAGTCCATAATTCTGAAGATTCATTATAACGTCCCAATCTTTTGTCCGTAAATTTCTCCATTTCGCCAATCAAAGATAGCTTCAAGAGCCAGTCCTCTTCTGAGGGTGCCTCTAATTGTTTCCAGTGCCTTGCTATGACAGTTTTTGCTGCTGCCAAACACATTCTTTTAAACCGGCTCTGCCATTTAGCTCCTCGTCTATTACCCAATCCAAGCAGACACCATTGAGGTTCACACGGGAAAGGCTTCCCCGTGTGGGCTGCTATCTTTGTAGCAACATTTCCCCAGAAGACCTGTATTTTGGCACAGGACCACCAAATGTGTAGATAGGTCCCCTCCTCATCTCCACATCTCCAACACCATTGTGATGTCCCTGGAAACATAACATGCAATCTGTGTGGGGTATTTTTTAACTTCAAAAAGGTTGATTTAATATACAATTGCACACGAGAGGTAGGTTTTTAAAGAGATCTTTACAGATAATCTGTGCTTAAGTAAAGTAAAGTAGCAGGTCTAGATCAAAAGTTATGTTACTTACAAGTGCTTGTTACATAGTATGAACAGCATGAGGTAAGCATATGTTTGCAGAAGAGGTCCTCATAGCAGGCAGGTGGGCTACAGGTCCCAGGAACAGAAGAATCTGTGTTGCAGTTGAAGGGAAGCATCTGCTTGTCTGGAACAGCTTCTATCTTTTATACTCTTGCAAGCTGCAGGAAGACATGCCATGTGTATCTCTGTCCTGGTTTCCTGGTTTGCACACGACCCTTGGGCATTTGCAAAGCATTGTGGTATCTTGGTCTCATGTCTTATGACATCACAAGACTTGCTGTCTGGATCTTGCTGACAAATGGTCTTTTGATGTGAAAAGGCTTCCTGCTCAGTCTCTGGAGCAGATACACATTATAAGTCCTTCCTTTATGTCTGAAAGCTGATGGGAGGGGGCAGGTATACATATCTGAGGTAACTACCAAATGGTTTGACAAGCACATGTCTTGTTTATGGTTTCCCCTCTGAAGTCTTTGTTATCAATAGCTGGAGTTATGCCTTTTCCAGACTATCTGTCTGCTTGTGGAGATGTCTATGTGGTTCTTCAAGTATCCACCTTAGTCATGCTTTTGTTCAGTCTTTTTAGGTGGGAGGGCAGAGAGAGTTTTATTTCTCTTTGAAGCACAGTACCCCTTTGTCTCTGTTAAGTGTTTGTAATTGACTAGTCCTGCTATCAGAAGTTCCCAAGGAAAGGGGGAAAGAAGGTATTGAAATGCAGTTTCAATACATCTTTTAAAAGCTGCATTTTTATATTGATAAAATGAATAACTCTGAATTCTGACAATTGGCTTATACCATAACATTATTATGTACTAGCAGGGCTTTTTTTGAGGGGGTACTTGGGGGTACTGAGTACCCGCACCTTTTTTGCTAGAAAAAATTAACTGTGTTCTAAACTTCTACAAATCTACATTTTGTAACCGCCTTTTTAGCAATATGTAAGTCACATTGAACCTGCCATATGGTGGGAAAATGTGGGATACAAATGCAATCAATAAAGAAAGAAAGAATCTCTGTATATTGTTTTCATTTTTTTCTACATTGTTCTATACAATACACTGTCCTGGTTCCTCATGGAAGTAAAATTAAACTCTCCTTTCTTTGGGGCACATGAAATCACATCTTCATCTCTTTTGTAGACGTCGACATTTTAGATACACCAATGGATTATTCTGTTTTGAGCATGTTTCAGGGACAAGTGATTTTATAAGTCCAAATAAGAAAAATAAATATTTTGTTTCATGCAGATCTCTCATTTTTTTTGAAACATAACTATATGGGCTATAAGCCCCTAATGCAGTCCATTGGTTTTCTTATATTTTGTTCTTGTGATGACTTATATTATGCCAAAACTGAAAACTCTTTCTCTCTTCTATCTGGTGAATACTAAAAGGAGCTCATTGCGAACATTATCCACCCTAAAAGGTTGTTTTCTGGCTGTACATGAGGAATTGTAATAAGTGCGTGTTTTTGTTCCCAAAGGTTATATAATCCTTTCAAGAAAGCCTAGTGGAACAGAACCACAGAGGCATGTTATGGTTGCGTTTTCAATATGGTAATACTAGAGCCCAGCTAAGGGACAGGTTATTTTGAGTTAGTCTTCACTGGACCAAACTTGCTGGATAGGCAGTGCCTTAAACGGTGGAGAATAAAGGATTTTTAAATATGTGACATATCCCACATTCCCCAGGATTCTGTGTATGGTTCATGGAGGTGCGCATGTAGATTCGTACGTGCTCCTAAATATATGAGCGCACCTCAATTATTTACGAGCCACTTAGTCCTGATAATTGGCCAATAATAACCAATTATCAAAACTAATTTGCCGTAATTGGAATTTACACACGTGCTGTGCTAGGTGTATTCTGTAAAGCAGCATGTGTAAATTTCAACATGCGCAGCCAAAAAGGAAGCACGGTTATGGGCAGAGTGTGGGCATGCCGAGTTTATTAATCACATCTACGTGCGTGGCTGCAGAATTTGTGCCAATTCATATAGTTTTAGGCGCACGCATTTACACCACCTTTTCACTGGCGTAAATTTATACACGTTAATTTAGGCGCATCCAACTACCTAGGCGTATTTTATATACTGCATCTTAATTAGCTTAGGTGTCTCTATCAGATGCACCTAGATTCTAGGCACCATATATAGAATTGGGTCCATTAACTCAAGGAAACTTGGGTTCAGTGAGGCTTACATTTGGAAATACAGCGAGCCAGAATAATATAATTCAGGAACATCATGGGAGCAAGTAGATGGATAAGTCTGAAACATTTAACAAAGTTGAGATTAGCATATATACCCAACTGGCCATTTAAAAGTCTGTCTAATGCTTCATGTTCAGAAATCATAGCCGTAAGTATAGACAGTTGTTCAAACATTATCAAATGCACACACCAGAATAAGCATCCATACACATTTTGCAAAAGTAAACAATTTCTACAGCATAACACAGTTTAATTCAAATTGTTTAACCACCGTTAGGTTTTGCCTTTGGGTTTAACAAGCCATGTGCATGCAAGGTCTGGATAAACAAATTAAAACAATGAAAGTTTAAAGCAAATGACCCGAATATGTAATACTTGGTAGCAATAATGAAACAGTGATGGAATATTCATATAGCAGACAGCCAACAGATTTATTTCCCACTGAACATAATTAACTTTGTACGAACTTGGTGGCTAATAGTGTTGTATTGGTGGTGTCTGCCTAATAAAATCACACTCATCTATACACAAACAGGCGGAAGACAAAGATTCCAAAAGAAACCAAAACAAAAATGCCGTTTATAACCAGACTTGAAGAAGAAATACAACAGAACTGGAAAATGTTGGCACAACTCTGGACAGAACTTCTTCATGAAGGAAGCTCTTCCCTCATTATTCAATACCTCTCTTTGAAAATAGAAATAAAAATAAAATTCAATTGCATTTCAAAATTTACCACTGCATTGCACAAAATAAAAGGAGCATGTTCCCACATATTAAATGCTCCCAGGTTTCAACCTAATTAATGTTTATAAAAATCTTTGTACTTATAAACAGTAACTCTGATTGTGAAGCACCTGATTCTTGTAACATGATGTCTGTTTTGTTGGCCCTTTACTAGTTTGATAATATAAGTGAGATCAAATGAAAATGCTAATGACAATAAAAGATGCTCATTTAAAACCATTTGAACTACTTGAATCACTTCAGATTGAGGCGGTTGTGGTCAGTTCCCACTGAGTTTACTGTATCATCTATATTAAAATATACTAATCTATCTCTGAAGACAGTAGAAATAATTAGAAAACATTGGCAAGTGCTTTCAGTTCATGATATATTTGAAAAAAACACATTGCATTGTAGTATATTCCCATAGAACTAATCTATCTGATATGATGTTATGCCGTTTGGACATATAATGATATTCATGTCAGGCATTGTAAGTGTGGTAAATGTGTGATTTCTGCAGTGACCATGGAAGCTTCTTCACTTTTGGACTGAATGATCATTTTATGATAAAATTATGATGCTCAACTTCATGCATTTCAAAAGCTGTGATTATTGTCACGGTTGTGCCCATGTTTCGTGCTCTCCTTCTTCTCGCCACCTGGTGGCCAGACCTGGTGGCTGCAATGAACTGTCTGGTTATTGTCACCCGTTCCAGATTTCAGCCCAGTCCGGTCCAGATCTTCCAGGCTGCCAGGCGTGCTTGTCTTGTTTGAACCTACACAGCACCCGTAGTTTCCTGGTGATTGCTGCAGTGAGCCTCTTCTGCTGCTGGGCTTATTAGCCATTTTGAAACCCTTCTGCTTTGCCTTTGCATCGCCTTAGGCCCTGGTTTGTTGGTGCTTGCTGCACTTCTGTTTAGTTTGGGTTCTTGCCTGTGATTCTTGTTTGTTTCTAGTTAGTCTGTGTGTAGCTTAGTTTAGGGTTGTTTGTTTCTTAGTCTTGTTCCTTGTTTGTCATTCCTTGTGTAGTTCTTAGCTGGTCTGTGTCTCCTGTCTTTAGTGGCTGCTTGCAGCTTTCAGTTCTGTCTTTTGTCTGTCAGTATTTGTTCCCTTTTTCAGTGGCTGCTTGCAGCTTTCAGTCCTGTCTTTTAGCTTATTCTTTCTCTGCCTCGCTGCCTCTGTATATTCCTTTCCCCTCTGACCCTCAGTCCCTGTTCAGCCTAGTTGGGACTAGAGAGTTGCACGGGGACAGAAATCTTACCCATCCCCGCCCGTCCCCGCTGGAATCTTACCCGTCCCCATCTGTCCCCGCTGGAATCTTACCCATCCCCACAAAAATTTAACCCATCCCCGTAAGAATTTAATGGTACATAAAAGAAAATTCCAGTCAGCTCCCTCAGTCTCTCTCTGGATTTGAGCCACAGCACTGTAGGCAAGGAAGGAACGGAAGTTGGAACACTCTGGTGCGCACATGTAAGACTTGTCTCTGATTCACTTGCACTGTGTGCTGAGAGGTCACCACATGCACGCGCCAGTAGATCAGGTGACATCTGATTCTCATGCCTGTGTCAGAGCTGAGGTCTGTGCACCAGCCTGGTAGCAAAGAGGATTAATAGTAACATAGTAAGTGACAGCAAATAGACCTGAACGGTCCATCCACTCTGCCAATAGTCACACTCATGATCAATTCATCATTAAATCAACGAGTGTGATATTATATACTTGATTATGGTCTTTCTTTCGTGTTTCTGGAACAAAGACCACAGAAGTCTATCTGGCCCTATCCTTATGTTCCAGCTACTGGAGTTGTCGTTGAAGCCCACTCCAGTCTATTCGTATTCTCATTTGTGGGACACAGACCGTAAAACTCTGTCCAGCACTGTCCTCATGTTCCAGCCACTGAAGTTGCTGTCTAAGCCCTTTCTATCCCATCCTAAACCAGACTGCCATATATTAGACACAGACCATACAAGTCTGCCCGGTATCGACCCTAGTAAATCACAGCCAGAGTCGCCATCTAAGCGTCACTTGACACATCCACACACATGCAGCCATTTAAGGTTAGGTTTTATATAACTTCCATTGTCTAATTAGAGATCCTCTGTGTTCACCCCACGCCTTTTTGAATTCCGTCATCATTTGTGACTCTACCACCTCCTTAATGGAAGACTTTCCACATTTGTGCTGTTAAAGCAAGGAAGAAGAAGAGGAGGAGAAGACAGCACTCAAAGAAATTGGTATTCGGTAGATGAGAGGCTGGCGCAGGTGCAGCTTACACTTCTACGAGAAGACCGCAGAACTGCTTCCATCCCCGCGGGAACCCCACAGGAACTGCCTCCGTCCCCGCAGGACCCCCGCAGAGCTGCTTCCATTCCCGCGGGAACCCCGCAGGAACTGCCTCCGTCCCCACGGGAATCCCGCGAACCCCGTTCCCGTGCAGCTCTCTAGTTGGGACCCTGTTCCTGCCCTGTCCTAAAAGTCCTGCTGGCCGCCTGCAGCCAGAGGCTCAACTCCTGGTGAAAGATGGCCATGTGCAAGTGAAGCCTGTTTGTCAGAGTTTTTAATTTATTGCATTTTTATCCCACATTTTCCCACCTATTTGCAGGCTCAATGTGTTCTGCCTTGTCTCTGGTGTGGGGTAGGGCAGTGGCCCAAGGGCTCACAAACCTAGTTCCTGCTTTGAAAATGTGACAATTATACATAAGTATTTGTCCATGTAATTTAAAGTAGGTAGGACAAACTAACTGGATGTTGAAAACCAGTGTAACCCATGGTTAAAATAATACATTTTGTACCTGAGAAGCTCCAGGGAGTTGGGGCAGGAATTTTGAGTGCCCGCAGGTAGGGGTCACGGTGGTCGCGGTCATGCCATGGGTGCATACGTTCTGGGCTGCTCTGGAGTGGAGAGCTGGCATGGGCATTTTGGAGAGCCCCTGGTGATGCTGGGCCTTGCTCTGCTTTCAGAAGGGAAAGGGAGGCAGACGTGACGATGCAATCGGGGGTGACATCATTAGTGATGTCACGCGTGCATGCACAGTTGATTTAGTTGTCCTGGTGGCTCTGGAGGAGTTTTGAGGCCAGGGAAACACTAAACCTCTAATGTTTTACTGAAAAATGTATGGGAGACATCTATTTTAACCTATTGAACGCTCTATTGTACATACATTTAAACAGTATCACAATCAGCACTATTGAGCAATCATGCATGCACGAATGGTGCATTTTAGAGAATTTTGCCATAAGCCTGATGGGAAGTAAGGGGGGGGGGGCTACAGAAAGTCCATAAATGGTGGGATTTTGGGTGCATGCGCTGTAGGCTGAAAGGAGACCTGCAAGCCTCCCCTAGTACTAAAATTAAACATACACAGTAACATAGTAGATGACGGCAGAAAAAGACCTGCACGGTCCATCTAGTCTGCCCAACAAGATAAACTCATATGTGCTACTTCTTGTGTATACCTGACCTTGATTGGGAGGTGGGCATCCTTCTCCTAAAGTTGCCCAAATCGGCATAATCGAAAGCCGATTTTGGGCGCCCTCAACTACTTTCCGTCGCGGGGCCGACCAAAGTTCACGGGGGCGTGTCGGCACTGTAGCAAAGGTGGAACTGGGGCGTGATGAAGAGATGGGCTTCCTTGGCCGATAATGGAAAAAAGAAGGGTGTCCCTGATCAGCATTTGGCCAACTTTACTTGATCCATTTTTTCTTGCGACCAAGCCTCAAAAAGGTGCCCAAACTGACCAGATGACCACCGGAGAGAATCAGGGATGACCTCCCCTTACTCCCCCAGTGGTCACCAACCCCCTCCCACGCTAAAAAAAACCTATTTTTTTTTTTTTGCCAGCCTCAAATGTCATACTCAGCTCCATCACAACAGTATGCGGGTCCCTGGTGCAGTTTTTAGTGGGTGCAGTGCACTTCAGTCAGGCGGACCCAGGCCCATCCCCCCTACCTGATACACTTGTGGTGGTAAATGTGAGCCTTCCAAAACCCACCCAAAACCCATTGTACCCACATGTAGGTGCCCCCCTTCACCCCTTAAGGCTATGGTAGTGTACAGTTGGGGTAGTGGGGTTTTTTTTTGGGGGGGGGGGGGTGTTGGGGGATCAGCACACATGGTAAGGGAATTATGTACCTGGGAGCAATTTGTGAAGTCCACTGCAGTGCCCCATAGGGTGCCCGGTTGGTGTCCTGGCATGTGAGGGGGACCAGTGCACTACGAATTCTGGCTCCTCCCACAACCAAAGGGCTTGGATTTGGTCATTTTTGAGATGGGCGTCCTCGGTTTCCATTATCGCCAAAAACCGTCGACAACCATCTCTAAGGTCAACCTAAATGTTGAGATTTGGGCGTCCCAGACCGTATTATCGAAACGAAAGATGGACGCCCATCTTGTTTCGATAATACGGGTTTCCCCGCCCCTTCACGGAGCCGTCCTGCGAGGACAGCCCCAGGAAAACTTGGGCGCCACGTTTGATTATGCCCCTCCATGCCACGCTAGCGGCTTCCGTGAGACATTGCCAACAGACTAGTGGGTGCTAGTGTGGCTTAGTAAACCCCGGCATAAATTTTCAATTAACTGCCTGAACTTTATGAAATGGTTCAAAAACACAGTAAAGTTTCAAAATAGGAGTTAGAATATCAGAAAACTTAGTGTAAAGTATCAAAATTTATTTTAACCGATTTTCAGATTCTTTACCCTGCACTTGACAATCAGATAAGTATAATTACATTTTGCTTTCTCTGTCAATAATATAAACCTTAAAGGATTGGTTCTTTCCTAGTTTTACTGCCACTGTTGGTCAAACCCCGCTGCAATTGTTTACTCCTCCTGTTTATCCCCATTGTTTCATACAAAATGTAACCATACATATACAATGTGAGACACAGAAATTACTGGTTATTGTTCTGTAAATTGTTAGTTTATTGTTACAATGTAAGTCACACAGGAAAAGAGTAGTGTAACCAGCAAGGCTCTTCCATAAGGATAACAGCAGGACGACTGAGAAAAATAAAGCTTTTATTCTTCAAGAGACCGAACACAGCACTGTGTTTCGGCAAAAAGGTTTACCTCAGGGTCTGTCTGACTGTGTTACTCACTCCATAATCCTTGCCTGGGGATCACAGTGACATTGAATAATCTGGATCTGTGTTAATGCTTTTCAACATGATTTTCCCCTTCAGAGCACTATCAGTGGCAGATTCTGGGCTGACGCTGGTGTATTGTGAGGTTTCTGCCTGAAGCTTTTATTATACTCAGTACAGTGAAAAGGTTTCAGTCCTGTGTGGATTCTCTGGTGTGTTGCTGTATGTTATGGCTTAGATGTATTTGTATATTTATATTTTTATTTATATGGATTTTATTCATGTTTTAACTCATTCTTTTATTATTTTATTATGTATTAATATACGTACTGTTAATATGATTGTATTTCTTTATATGCAGCCCCTGAGAGTGGATGAAACAAGGCCTGTCGGACATTGTTGGTTGAATAAATTCATCTTTATATAGATTTCTTCATCTCTCCTGGTTTTTGTGTCACCGTCTTGGCCCTTGAGGCTAGACTGCTGTTTTCTTAGCCCTAGAAAAGGTTTTACTCCTGAATGAATTCTCTGGTGTGTTTTGAGGTGTGCCGTCTGACTGAAGCTTTTAATACACTCAGTACAGTTAAAGGGTTTCATTCCTGTGTGGATTCTCTGGTGTAATATGAGGAATGCCTTCTGACTGAAGCTTTTATTACACTCAGTACAGTTAAATGGTTTTACTCCTGTGTGAATTCTCTGGTGTGCGGTGAGGTATGCCTTCCGACTGAAGCTTTTATTACACTCAGAACAATTAAAAGGTTTCATTCCTGTGTGGATTCTCTGGTGTGTTTTGAGGTGTGCCGTCTGACTGAAGCTTTTATTACACTCAGTGCAGTGAAAGGGTTTTAGTCCTGTGTGGATTCTCTGGTGTGCGGTGAGGTATGCCTTCCGACTGAAGCTTTTATTACACTCAGAACAATTAAAAGGTTTCATTCCTGTGTGGATTCTCTGGTGTATTGTGAGGCTTACCTTCTGACTGAAGCTTTTATTACACTCAGTGCAGTGAAAGGGTTTTAGTCCTGTGTGGATTCGCCGGTGCCTTCTGAGTGTTCCCTTCTCACTAAAGCTTTTACCACACTTGGAACATGTAAATGGTTTCATTCCCATGTGGCTTCTCTGGTGTTGTGTGAGGTGTCCCTTCCGACTGAACCTTTTATTACACTCACTAGTTAAAGGGTTTCATTCCTATGTGCATTCTCCGGTGTATTGTGAGGTGTCCGTTCTGACTGAAGCTTTTATTACAATCAGTGCAGTGAAAGGGTTTCAGTCCTGTGTGGGTTCTCTGGTGTTGTGTCAGGTGTCCCTTCCGACTGAAGCTTTTATTACACTCACTACAGTTAAAGGGTTTCATTCCTGTGTGGATTCTCTGGTGTTTTTTGAGGGTTGCCTTCTGACTGAAGCTTTTACTACACTTAGTACAGTTAAATGGTATCATTCCTATGTGGACTCCCTGGTGTCTTGTGAGACTGAAGCTTTTATTACATTCAATGCAGTTAAAGGGTTTCATCCCTGTGTGGATTCTCTGGTGTGTTTTGAGGTGTGCCGTCTGACTGAAGCTTTTATTACACTCAGTACAGTTAAAGGGTTTCATTCCTGTGTGGAGTCTCTGGTGTATTTTGAGGGTTGCCTTCTGACTGAAGCTTTTATTACACTCAGTGCAGTGAAAAGGTTTGATTCCTGTGTGGATTCTCTGGTGTACTGTGAGGTTTGCCTTCTGCCTGAAGCTTTTATTACACTCAGTGCAGTGAAAAGGTTTCATCCCTGTGTGGATTCTCTGGTGTGTTTTGAGGGTTGCCTTCAGACTGAAGCTTTTATTACACTCAATGCAGTTAAAGGGTTTCATCCCTGTGTGGATTCTCTGGTGTGTTTTGAGGTGTGCCGTCTGACTGAAGCTTTTATTACACTCAGTACAGTTAAAGGGTTTCATTCCTGTGTGGATTCTCTGGTGTGTTGTGAGGGTTGCCTTCAGACTGAAGCTTTTATTACACTCAATGCAGTTAAAGGGTTTCATTCCTGTGTGGATTCTCTGATGTGTTGTGAGGTTTACCTTCAGACTGAACCTTTTATTACACTCAGTACAGTTAAAGGGTTTGATTCCTGTGTGGCTTCTCTGGTGTGTTGTGAGGTTTACCTTCCGACTGAAGCTTTTATTACACTCAGTGCAGTGAAAAGGTTTGATTCCTGCGTGGATTCTCTGGTGTACTGTGAGGTTTTTCTTCTGCCTGAAGCTTTTATTACACTCAGTACAGTTAAACGGTTTTATTCTGGTGTGGACTTTCTGGTGTCTTGTAAGACGTGCCTTCTGCGTGAAGCTTTTATTACACTCGGCACAGTTAAAGGATTTCATTCCTGTGTGGATTCTCTGGTGTATTGTGAAGGTTGCCTTCAGACTGAAGCTTTTATTACACTCAGTGCAGTGAAAAGGTTTCTGTCCCGTGTGGATTCTACAGTGCCTTTGGAATGTTCCCCTGTCAGTGAAACGTTTATCACACTCAGAACATGCAAAAGGCTTCACTCTTGTGTGGATTCTCTGGTGCATCAACATGTTATACTTCAACCTAAAGCTTTTGCCACAGTCAGTGCATAGAAATCGTTTTAATCCTGAATGGATTCTCTGGTGGATGGTGAGTTTCCCTGTGGCAGTGAAGCTTTTATCACATTCAGTACTGGAAACTAGTGTCTCTCCTACATGGAATTTTGCATTTCTTATGAAGTTTTCTTTCTGATTGAAGCTTTTGTCACAATCAGGATATGAAGATAATCTCTCATCAGTGTTGTTTTTCTGGTGTTTTGTAATGTTTTCTCCATTGGTAAAGCTATTCCCATATTCTTTACTTGTATACACCAGCTCTTCCTTCCTACTGAAATCTTTCCCACACTCAGATGTAGAAAGTGTCTCTTTTATGCACTTTTTCTGTTGTTCTTTTAGTTCTCTCTTTTGACGGACGTTTTTCGCATAGTTCGTACATGTAGATGGTCTATTTTCTGTATCAGATCTAGGATGTGATTTCGGAATTAAATGATTGCTGCGGAATATCTCACAAATATCACAGAAACACCTTTGCTCTCTCATCTGGTTTGTCTGCTTTTCCCCTGTCTGTATGATATCACTGGTACTGTTTTCACACAGATCTGATCCTCCTGTTGAATGCTTTTGTTTATTTTGATTTTTTCCCTTTTTTCCCCAGTCAGAGCAGGAAGGAGTCTCCTCTTTCTCTCTTTCTGATAACATCTTTTCCCCTTTAGACTTCTCAATGAGCTTCCAGTCATGTGTCTTTGTATTACTGTTTCTGGGATCATCTTTTTCTAAAAAAAAAATAAAAATATATAAAAGAGCATTGTAGAATATTGTAGAACAATTACACCAGTTCAGTAATACAATAACTCTTCATAAATCTGTCCCCCCCCCCCCCCCCCCACTGCTGATCATTACCAGAGATGCAGGTAGAATATATGATCATATTCAAGTTGATATTTATTTTTGTAATATCTTCATTAGAACTACACAATGGCAAGAACAACAATATCTGTAAGAAGAGACATAACAGTATAGCGTGGTAATTTTTCAAGTTTCGTTCCCCCCCCCTCTTCCCCCCCACACACACATTCACTGCAAGATCTGCAATAACAACAGACCAAAACCTTCCCTAAAGTCCATACTTCAAGTTATTGGTTCAGCAAGTAGCTATGAGAACGGTGTGGCAAACGATCCCACACTGGGGACAAATTTGTTGAAAAGACATCCAGTCTCTTCATCTTCGTTAGGTTGACAAGTTCATTCCTCCAAGCAGCCTGTCTCCAACACATCAAAATATTCTTTCCATATAAAAAAAATGCCTTATGCAGCTGACGATTAGGCCTCAATCTCAAACCCAAGGAAACAAAGTTCGAGAACAACTGAATGTGCAAGACGCTTCAGGTGTTTCATGAGCAACCGCAGCTGATCACTCATAAGTACTGAAGGCCCCGAGGGGTTCTAAGATCAACAAGGCCCCTCCACCCTTCCTATCCACAGAAGGATCTATTCCAATATTAAAGCCCCGCAGAACTAAAAGAGGAAAATGAAGATATGGTGCCACAACTTTAATCAGGGAAATGTATGTGTTAGGCAGTGAGAGGCTGATATGCACTGTACAGTCACTCTCGGTCCCTTCCCCCTAGGAGGAGAGGACACTTCAGCCCTAGGGGCTGGAATACGAGAGACATCGGACTTAGGTGTAGGCGCAACCAGTAAAAATCATGTGATTTCTCCTAAACTAACGTGATCATATATGGATTTTCCTGTAATATTGTTTTTTTTTTTTATGTATACATAAATGGCAATTTCCTACATTGTATCCTCCTCTCCTCTTGTGTTCACATGCACACTTTGTGGCAATTGGCTAATTCCTTATCAGTAAAGCGTGATCACAGCGTGGAAAACCAGCTAAGTAGTCTGCAGCATGAAGACTCTTTAAATGTCTCAGAAATTTCCACCATACGCCCAAATGTGAAGGTCTTCCTTCAAATGCGTAGATGCTCTATAGAATATAAACGTTTTATATATACCTTGCAATAAGTTGAAAGATTACCTTTAAAAGCTTTACAGGACTTAATCTATTCAATGTCTTTAAATATTGTCACTGCTTAATACGGATATAGCTTAATATTGTCACTGCCAAGCGATGTTACTGCTTGTCGCAGACACTTCTTAAATGATTTAAAATCCCCACCACACGCTTCAAATGCTTATATGCTCACAACATGTTGATAGAACTCCGTTAAAAGCTTAAACACTCACAGACTTTAAAAGCTTTATATATATCTTGTAACATGTTGAAAGACTTCCTTGAATGTTCAAATGTTTACAGACCTAACCATTTAATGCTAACCCAGACTGATACTGCTTAATAACGATATAGCTTAATGCTGATACCACCTGGTATTGAAACAGCCCGACACGGACAATGCTTAATGTTGATACCGCTTGAGGCTAAGACTGATAAGTGTGTACACCACCTGAAACTACATTTAATCACGGCTTAATGTTCACACTGCTGATGTTGGCAATGCCTAATGCTAATACTGCTTGATGCTTAAACAAATTCATATTCACCAATACCCTTAAGCACAACCAAACAACACGAACCATAGCCAAGATGAACACCAACAAACTGCTCATGATAATCTACTTCCTACCACTAATTTACCACGCATGGACCACTCCCAACATAAACAGCATTCAACCCACAGCACACAAACCCTACAAACAACTCATCCACAACTCACCAGACCAAAAGAGCAACAACCAACTAAAAGGAAAAACAAATACATACGGAAACAACCAACAGAAAGGTAACAAAGGTCACAATAAAACTAGACACCAAGAAAACAGGCAATTAATAAAAATCAACACATCCATGTCCCAAACCAAACCTTATTACTCAATCTAAATGGGATACGTAAACGCCAGATCGGTAGTAAACAAAACAGAGACCATAACAGACTGGATCACCACAGACAATCTCGACCTCCTATTCATCACTGAAACCTGGATCCACAACTTTAAAGACCCAATAATTTTAGTTTTATGCCCACCAGGATACAAAATCACCCACTGGACAAGGAACGGGAAAAAAGGAGGAGGATTAGCTATAATATACAAATCCGAGTTCACCATCTCAACCATAGCTGAATCCATTCTGCCACAACTCGAAATCGCCTCGGTCAGAATCAATCACCCAAACCTGCAAGAACACCTCAACGCAATCATACTCTACAGACCGCCAGGAAACTGGCAAGATACCCAAACACACTTCATGGACTTCATCTCGAACACTTGTGTCTCCACCTCAAACCTTATCATAATTGGAGATATCAATTTACACCTCAAAGAACTTACCTCAATAAACACCCAAGAATGTAAAAAGTTCCAACAATTATGGGATCTTCACGGACCTAACATGCAACCAACTCACAATAAAGGACACACACTAGATATCATATCACACAAATTCGATCCTGACTCCAACCTCACACTAATAGACACAAAATGGACACCAGCCCCGTGGTCAGACCACTACAAAGCACACATCTCCCTCCAATGGCAAAAGATTCAATTAACAAACAAGAACGAAAAACCTACTCCACGAGAGGTAAAATAGACCCGGTAACATTCTGGCAACAGATATACCACAACAGATGGACAATAAAGACAGACACAATCCAATTCCTACCAGAGTGGGACGATAGATGTAGATCAATACTAGACAACATTGCCCCAAGTCAAACCAGAACCACACACAGAAAGAGCTCAACACCATGGTTCAATGAAGAACTGAAAAAACTAAAAACACAAGTTAAAAGATTAGAACGAGCGTGGTATAAAAAGAAAGATGACCTTACACTCAACGCCTGGAAACAACTTCAAAGAAAATATAAATATACCATAAGACAAACCAAAAGACTATATTACAAAACTGTAATTGGACCAAATTACAAGGACACACACAAATTCTTCCAACTCGTGAACAAGCTATTAGATATCACACCAGTCACAACCAACAACAAAGATACACCAGAAGCAGACAATCTCGCGAAATACTTCAATGAGAAAATCGTACAACTACGACTAAAAATACCTGTCAGCACCATCGACTACGCCGAACTCCTCGACTGTCTAGACCCAGACCCTGGTGCATACCCAGCAGACAGAACCTGGACCAACTTCGAGATATTATCGGAAGATTCCATCTCTCAAACGCTCAAAAGATTTGCCAAATCTCACTGCAAATTAGACATATGCCCAAACAACCTAATGTCATTTGCACCTCAACAATTCATAACAGATCTAACGAACCACTTCAACTATATGTTACAAAATGGACTCTTCCCGAAGGAGAAAGGAAACATTCTTCTCACCCCCAAACCCAAAGACGCAAAGAAAAGCGCTAGTGAACTAACCAACCACAGACCCGTAGCATCCATTCCCTTAATAACCAAAACAACGGAAGGGATAGTAACCAAACAACTTACAAACTAAACAAATTCTCAATATTACATGATCCCCAGTCAGGATTTCGGTCTAACCACAGCACTGAAACAGTACTAGTAATTCTAATGACAAAATTCAAACAAACGATCGCAACTGGCAAGAACATACTACTTCTACAATTTGACATGTCCAGTGCCTTTGACATGGTCGATCACGGAATACTACTACACATCCTCGAGTACTTCGGAATTGGAGGCAATGTCCTCAACTGGTTCATGGGGTTCCTAACCACACGATCATACCAAGTGACATCTAATTTGACCACATCAGCCCCATGGATACCTGAATGCGGAGTACCACAGGGAACCCCCCTCTCACCGACTTTATTCAACTTAATGATGATACCCTTGGCCAAACTACTATCAAACCAAAACCTCAATCCATACATATACGCAGACGACGTAACGATCTACACCTCCTCTCAGAAAACTTATCTACCCCAACTTGACATTTCGTCCTTTAGATTGTAAGCTCTTCCGAGCAGGGACCGTCCTTATTGTTAATTTGTACAGCGCTGCGTAACCCTAGTAGCGCTCTAGAAATGTTAAGTAGTAGTAGTACATCCCATTTAAACAAGATTTAAAGGAAATTTCTAATGACATCAACCAAAGTCTACATATCATGCACTCATGGGCAGATGCATTTCAGTTGAAACTTAATGCAGAAAAAACTCAATGACTTATACTCACCTCTCCACACAACACGAACAAATTCACCACCATTAACACACCAAAACTGAATCTTCCAATTTCAAACACCCTAAAAATCCTTGGAGTTACCATTGATAAACACCTAACACTTGAAAACCATGCGAAAAACACAACAAAGAAGATGATCTACTCACTGTGGAAATTAAAAAGATTAAGACCTTTCTTCCCAAGAAACGTCCTCCGCAACCTGGTACAATCAATGGTACTCAGCCATCTGGACTACTGCAATGCACTCTATGCTGGATGCAAAGAACAAATAATCAAGAAACTTCAGACAGCCCAGAACACTGCAGCCAGACTCATATTTGGTAAAACAAAATATGAAAGTGCTAAACCCCTAAGAGTAAAGCTACACTGGCTCCCACTTAAAGAACGCATCACGTTCAAAATATGTACCCTAGTTCATAAAATCATTCACGGAGATGCCCCTGACTACATGTCAGACGTGATACACCTACCACCCAGGAACGCGAGAAAATCATCACACACCTTCCTCAACCTTCAACCAAGGCCGGTGCTGGGCTGGTTTGTACGGTGTGTGTCCCGTTTTGATGCTGATTCTACTTTTTAAATTATATATTTTTAAAGAGTTTTTTTATCCCATTTTTTAGCGATTTTGTTGGGACGAGCCTGGCATTACATATCTATGTTGGTTTATCTCCGACAGCCACTTTAGCATTTTTTTGGTGCAATTTTCATCCTGGTTTTAAATTACATAAGTACATAACTAATGCCACACTGGGAAAAGACCAAGGATCCATCGAGCCCAGCATCCTGTCCACGACAGCGGCCAATCCAGGCCAAGGGCACCTGGCAAACTTCCCAAACATACAAACATTCTATACATGTTATTCCTGGGATTGTGGATTTTTCCCAAGTCCATTTAGTAGCGGTTTATGGATTTGTCCTTTAGGAAACAATCTAACCCCTTTTTAAACTCTGCCAAGCTAACCGCCTTCACCACGTTCTCTGGCAACGAATTCCAGAGTTTAATTACGCGTTGGGTGAAGAAACATTTTCTCCGATTTGTTTTAAATTTACCACACTGTAGTTTCATCACATGCCCCCTAGTCCTAGTATTTTTGGAAAGCAGTGAACAGATGCTTTACATCCACCTGTTCCACTCCACTCATTATTTTATATGCCTCTATCATGTCTCCCCTCAGCCGTTTCTTCTCCAAGTTGAAAAGCCCTAGCCTCCTTAGTCTTTCTTCATAGGGAAGTCGTCCCATCCCCGCTATCATTTTAGTCGCCCTTCGCTGCACCTTTTCCAATTCTACTATATCTTTCTTGAGATGCGGCGACCAAAATTGAACACAATACTCAAGGTGCGGTCACACCATGGAGCGATATAACGGCATTATAACATCCTCACACCTGTTTTCCATACTTTTCCTAATAATATCCAACAGTCTATTCGCTTTCCTAGCCGCAGCAGCACACTGAGCAGAAGGTTTCGGTGTATTATCGACAACGACACCCAGATCCCTTTCTTGGTCCGTAACTCCTAACGTGGAACCTTGCATGACGTAGCTATAATTCGGGTTCTTTTTTCCCACATACATCACCTTGCACTTGCTCACATTAAACGTCATCTGCCATTTAGCTGCCTAGTCTCCCAGTCTTGTAAGATCCTTCTGTAATTTTTCACAATCCTGTTGCGAGTTAGCGACTTTGAATAACTTTGTGTCATCAGCAAATTTAATTACCTCGATAGTTACTCCCATCTCTAAATCATTTATAAATACATTAAAAAGCAGCGGTCCTAGCACAGACCCCTGAGGAACCCCACTAACTACCCTTCTCCATTGTGAATACTGCCCTTCAGCCAGTTTTTAATCCACAATAGGACATTTCCTCCTATCCCATGACCCTCCAATTTCCTCTGTAGCCTTTCATGAGGTACCTTGTCAAACGCCTTTTGAAAATCCAGATACACAATATCAACCGGTTCCCCTTTGTCCACATGTTTCTTTACTCCTTCAAAGAATTGAAGTAAATTGGTCAGGCAAGATTTCCCCACACAAAAGCTGTGCTGACTCGGTCTCAGTAATCCATGTCCTCGGATGTGCTCTGTAATTTTGCTTTTAATAATAACCTCTACCATTTTCCCCGGCACCGACGTCAGACTCACCGGTCTATAATTTCCCGGATCTCCCCTGGAACGTTTTTAAAAAATCGGTGTTACATTGGCCACCCTCCAATCTTCTGGTACCACGCTCGATTTTAGTTTTAAACAATTTTATTGATGACCTATCACAGACAATACAATATTCATACGCTATGTTCAAGATACATCAGGAAACAAATGAACAACTTGTAATCACAACATAGAGGTAGCCATCACTTTTCTCTTTAGCTTCCTCCCTCTCTACTCCCAGCTATTTCTCTTTTATCCATACCTCTATATCCCTCCCCGCAACCCCCCTTCTGCCCTTCCTTACCCCTCTAATATTCCTCCCCCCTGTAACCTCCCTCCCCCCTTTGTCCACCCCCCTTCCAGGCAGCTACATATCTCCAATAGCCCAGGGAAATTGACCTATTCACTATCTAAAACCTGTAGCTAATTTCGCTGGGTCCAAGCTCAGTCGATTAAGGATGGAACTTCGGGCCCTAGGGGCTAAAGCATTGATATATGATTCCCATATTAAGTAGAATTTACGCTGTGTTTTGGGTTTATAATATGAATCTCGCAGCTCCATTAGTAGCAACGCATGCCACCTGTTGCGCCATTGCCAAAACGATGGTGCCTCTAAATGTATCCAGTTAACTAAAATGCATTTTTTTCCCACGAGACATGCTTTAAAGATTAGCAGGTTATGACTAACGGTACCTTTCCCCTTCAGTAAATCGACCCCCAAAAGGGCCGTTTCCGGTGTCAATGTCACCCTCCGCCCCAGGATTTCGCCTAAGAACTTCGCTATTTGTTCCCAGTAAGCGGATATCGCTGCACAAGCCCACATAGCATGATAATAGTTATGATTGGGATCTCCACACCTACCACAAGCTGATGATTCCGCCCTACCCATTTGATATAATCTTGACAATGAAGTGTATGCCCTGTAAATACTTCTTCCTTGGCATTCCCTCAATTCCGCGCTACTAATCCGTCCCCTGATCTGCCTCAAGCTGCTCCTTAATACGTCTATACTAATCTGTTTCTGTATATCTGCCGTCCACTTCCTGGCCAACTT
The DNA here is from genome assembly GCF_901765095.1 of Microcaecilia unicolor. Lineage (NCBI taxonomy): Eukaryota > Metazoa > Chordata > Amphibia > Gymnophiona > Siphonopidae > Microcaecilia > Microcaecilia unicolor. The sequence goes on along the minus strand of NC_044031.1, from coordinate 15,042,514 downwards.
TTCGAGATTCTTTGGTGACCACGCTCGATTTTAAGGATAAACTGCATATCACTAACAGTAGCTCCACAAGCTCATTTTTCAGTTCTATCAGTACTCTAGGATGAATACCATCCAGTCCAGGAGATTTGCTACTCTTCAGTTTGCTGAACTGCCCCATCACGTCCTCCAGGTTTACCGTGAAGTCAGTAAGTTTCTCCGACTCGTCCGCTTGAAATACCATTTCCGACACCGGTATCCCACCCAAATCTTCTTCGGTGAAGACCGAAGCAAAGAATTCATTCAATTTCTCCGCTACGTCTTTGTCTTCCTTGATCGCCCCTTTTACCCCTCGGTCATCCAGCGGCCCAACCGATTCTTTTGCTGGCTTCTTGCTTTTAATATACCGAAAAAATTAGACAACAATGCTGTCATTTTATTTTGATTAATTACTATTTTTTACCTAGGAAGCTTAGATTTATGTCTCAGTGCAAGTCTTGTTTTTAATTTTTTATTGTTTTTATGTGAATTATGCCCTAAATAGAGATGATTCAAGACTCTGAACATGGAACCATTTAAAGGCACTCTGGGGCTCATTTTCGAAAGACAAAAATGTCTAAAAAGTGACAAAGAGCATTGGACAGTTTTCTCACAAAAACATCCAAATCAGTATTTCCGAAACCTATTGTTCAGACGTTTTCCTACGCTGTTTGTCTGCAGCGTGTCCAAATCTCAAGGGGGTGTGCAGGGCCGGTCTTTGGGCGAGGCGACCGCATAGGGCCTCGCGCTCAAGTGTGCTTGAACTCCGCCCCGACCGCCCGAGTTCCAGTCCCCCTCCCTCTGAATTTTAAAAGTCATCTAAGTTACCTCGTCTGGGTTATGGCGGCAGCAATGAAAAACGTTCAAGCTGCTCAGCGCTTCAGGAGACTTCCCTTCCCCCTCTCAGCTTTGGTCCTGCCCTCCTGGAAACAGGAAATGAGGACGTGACCAGAGCTGACAGAAAAGAAGGCTCCTGAAGCGCCGAGCTCACACGCTTTTCACTGCTGCTGCCTGCCGCTGTAACCCGACGAGGTAAGATGACTTTTAAAATTCGGAGGGAGGGGAACTGGAGCTCGGAGGGAAGCCTTGGAGCTGGGAGGGAGGGACGGAGGGGGGCCTTGGAGGAGAGAGGGTCCTTGAAGCTGGGAGGGAGGGGGACCTTGGAGGGAGGTCCCTGGAGCCCTGGAGCTCGGTGGGGTGGAGCTAGGATGGGGCCCCATCAAAGTGGTCTGCTCAGGGCCCCACACTTACTAAGACCGGCCCTGGGGGTGTGCTAGAGGTGGAATTTGGGTGTTCCCAGTGGTGTGCTTGAGCCGGTTGTTAAATTTTACTGAATTTTGCGAGCTGGTTATTGATGGCGCCAGGCAGCAAGCACACAAACAAACATCTGGGGGGAGGGGGGTCTCCTTCTCTCTCCCTTCTCCTCCAGCCCCCATCCGCCCATAAGCCCAGCATACCTCAACTTCCTACCTCATATCCTCCCTCAGGTTCACCCATGGTCCACTGGACTTTCTCTGTTGTCTTGCTGATTTGATTCCCTCTTGCTTGCTTGCATTCTACATAGAGTGGGTTATCTCACAATCACTCATTATCAGTCACTTTTATTTATTTTATTTATTTATTGCATTTGTATCCCACATTTTCCCACCTTTTTGCGGGCTCAGTGTGGCTTACAATAGGATATGAATAATAGAAATACATTTGTTACAATTTGGTTATGGATTACATTGTGCAAAGGTATAAGAGACATTCAAATATCAGATTTGGAATATGACAATGGGATATCAACATAGAAGTAATTGGAAGGGGGCAATGGGAAGCTAAAGGGTAGTGTTAGACAAAGACATATGGTGTCCATAGTTCCGTGGATAGGTGCGTGATAGATTGGGGTGCGGGATGAGGGATCAAAGTGGATGTAAAATGCATTGATGAATAGTGAGTGTGGACTCTATGTGAGTTGGCTCTTTCCGTAAGTTTGTTCAAACTTGGGTTTCCACCACTGAGACTCACCCGCTGCCAGTCACTCTGCCAAAGAAGGTATTTTAACAAGGGGAAAAACAGGAAATCCTTACCTAGAGACATCAGACTCTCATAATTCACCTTCATCACCTCCCTGTAAAGCTCCTTCTGCCCTTCATCTAAATACTCCCACTCCTCCTGGGAGAAAGAGACAGTGATGTCCTCAAACGTCACCAGCATCTGAAACACAAACCAGAATCACACTTAGGAACAGACAGAGGTGCTCAGAATGCATTAAATTCCAGGTGGATTTATTCTGTTGACATATTACCTCCTGCATCTGAAACAAGGTGCTCAGAATGCATTAAATTCAGGCTCCTGACATATTTCCTCCCTCATGTCTTTGTTTTGAGGTTATAACTGTGCACATTTTACCTATGTTTTGTGGAGAATTCCCCCAACAAATATTGAGCCTACAAATAGGTGGGATAATGTGGGAAATGCAATAAATAAATAAATAAACAAACAAACACCTGGCTCTTCTATGCTCCAGGACTGACTCCACCTAAGCTATCTCCCAACTCAGCATTCTCAGCCTCCAGTATGAACCCCTCCCCATCAGTTTTCTGTCTCCAGGCTTTATTTCTCTTTTCCTTCATTCCAGCAACCCCACCTCCTCTGCCGGTTCTTTCTTCATTCTTCCCAGTACCATACCTAACAATCTGCCCCCCCCCCCCCCCCCCCCCCCAGTAAAAATACAGAGAGCTCTCTCTCTCATATCTACCCCATTACATACATTAGTTCGCTTTCTGAAATCCATCTTGCCCCCAGCACATACACTTTCATAGCTCTCTCAAATAGGTATATTGCGAGAGCTGGGGGGAAGATGGATTTCAGAAAGAGAACTAATTGGTTTGGGTCATCTATGATGCTGTGAGTACTGGGGAGGTTGAAAGAACTGTGATGGAGTGCGTAGTGGGGAGTGGGCCCCCACTCCACAGTTCTCTCAACCTTCCCAGTACTCACAGCATCATAGACGACCCAAACCCACTCTAACTCACAGTCTCCCCACAGCTCTTTGTGAATGCTGCCAATACATCCCTCCTCGGTGCATCCAGCCACCTCCTCCTCCCCCCACGTGGATTCCCCCAAATTCTGCCACTGTACTGCACTCACATGTTTCACCCACCCATGCCACCTCCAGCTTTCCCTCATCCCTTTCTCAGCCTGCCCTTTTCGTCCCCCCCTCTCCCTCCCGCCCTTACCTCTCCTTTCTCTCCTTCGCCGATGCTCTAAATGCAGGAGCAAGAGGACAAGTGCTGCACGCCGGATCCTAAGCTCCCTTGCCGGATCCTACCACTCTGCTGCACTGGCTGAATGTGAAACCACGAGGCTCTACGGTGTCCCCAACGGTTCAAATTCAGCCGCCAGTACAGCAACCGCGCGCTCTCTCTCTCTCCTCCTTCTGCTCTCTTGTGATTGAGCGAGCGCCAGGGTGGGAGGGGCAATGGAACAAGGAGGGCGGTGCCATAGGAGGGCGGGGGGAGGGAGTTTGAGAAGGGGCTTCAACTTTGGCATTGCAGTTCCCGCTCCATCCTCTGCACAATTCACCCTCCCCCATTTGTGGATGTGAAGCTCGCCGCCATATTGGTGCTCCCAAACCAATAGCAGAATGGACTGCCTATGCAGGTCCATCTGTAACAAATCGAAACCTGTTCCAGTTGCCTTAAAAGTGGGGGATAAAGGATTTTTTTTTAATTATTTATTTGACAGCTTTGTTTTTGTTTGTTTTTTTTTTAATTTGAAAGCTTCCCTTATATATCATAAAATGAAATTGAAAAGCACTAAAACAGCACAAAAATGAATGTAGTTAGTAGAAACAGCAGTAATAAACTGTACACTTTGGGTTTAGGAGGGGATGGGAAGGGGGTGTCTGTATAGTTTTGCTGTTTGCTTTGTTAACTGTGTGCTGAAAAGTCTCAGTGCTCCATATTTGATGTAGATTGGGGCAGGGGATTGAACTGTATTTTTATTTGTATTGTTACAAGAAATAATTTACTTGGGGGAAAGAGCTCTAGAGCACTCGCTACTGTTTATAATTTAAGAGCAGGCGCTGTATTTATAAGTTTTAGGATATTAATTTCTCCACCAATCACCAAAGGTGATAATTGCAATATATTAAGTATATTATATAAAAGATACCATATACTCAGAACACAAAGAGACCGTATTTTTTTTTTTTTAATTTGTATTTATTTATTGGTTTTGTATAATAACAAACATGTTGCTTATCAAACAGTCATTCACTGATACAATCCAAAATATTCCCATCCCCCTCCCTCTCCCCACCCCTCCCTCCCCAGCAGGTTATACATTTAAGTTATATGTCATGTGGGTTAAACTCCGATATTGAGTCCATAATTCTGAAGATTCATTATAACGTCCCAATCTTTTGTCCGTAAATTTCTCCATTTCGCCAATCAAAGATAGCTTCAAGAGCCAGTCCTCTTCTGAGGGTGCCTCTAATTGTTTCCAGTGCCTTGCTATGACAGTTTTTGCTGCTGCCAAACACATTCTTTTAAACCGGCTCTGCCATTTAGCTCCTCGTCTATTACCCAATCCAAGCAGACACCATTGAGGTTCACACGGGAAAGGCTTCCCCGTGTGGGCTGCTATCTTTGTAGCAACATTTCCCCAGAAGACCTGTATTTTGGCACAGGACCACCAAATGTGTAGATAGGTCCCCTCCTCATCTCCACATCTCCAACACCATTGTGATGTCCCTGGAAACATAACATGCAATCTGTGTGGGGTATTTTTTAACTTCAAAAAGGTTGATTTAATATACAATTGCACACGAGAGGTAGGTTTTTAAAGAGATCTTTACAGATAATCTGTGCTTAAGTAAAGTAAAGTAGCAGGTCTAGATCAAAAGTTATGTTACTTACAAGTGCTTGTTACATAGTATGAACAGCATGAGGTAAGCATATGTTTGCAGAAGAGGTCCTCATAGCAGGCAGGTGGGCTACAGGTCCCAGGAACAGAAGAATCTGTGTTGCAGTTGAAGGGAAGCATCTGCTTGTCTGGAACAGCTTCTATCTTTTATACTCTTGCAAGCTGCAGGAAGACATGCCATGTGTATCTCTGTCCTGGTTTCCTGGTTTGCACACGACCCTTGGGCATTTGCAAAGCATTGTGGTATCTTGGTCTCATGTCTTATGACATCACAAGACTTGCTGTCTGGATCTTGCTGACAAATGGTCTTTTGATGTGAAAAGGCTTCCTGCTCAGTCTCTGGAGCAGATACACATTATAAGTCCTTCCTTTATGTCTGAAAGCTGATGGGAGGGGGCAGGTATACATATCTGAGGTAACTACCAAATGGTTTGACAAGCACATGTCTTGTTTATGGTTTCCCCTCTGAAGTCTTTGTTATCAATAGCTGGAGTTATGCCTTTTCCAGACTATCTGTCTGCTTGTGGAGATGTCTATGTGGTTCTTCAAGTATCCACCTTAGTCATGCTTTTGTTCAGTCTTTTTAGGTGGGAGGGCAGAGAGAGTTTTATTTCTCTTTGAAGCACAGTACCCCTTTGTCTCTGTTAAGTGTTTGTAATTGACTAGTCCTGCTATCAGAAGTTCCCAAGGAAAGGGGGAAAGAAGGTATTGAAATGCAGTTTCAATACATCTTTTAAAAGCTGCATTTTTATATTGATAAAATGAATAACTCTGAATTCTGACAATTGGCTTATACCATAACATTATTATGTACTAGCAGGGCTTTTTTGAGGGGGTACTTGGGGGTACTGAGTACCCGCACCTTTTTTGCTAGAAAAAATTAACTGTGTTCTAAACTTCTACAAATCTACATTTTGTAACCGCCTTTTTAGCAATATGTAAGTCACATTGAACCTGCCATATGGTGGGAAAATGTGGGATACAAATGCAATCAATAAAGAAAGAAAGAATCTCTGTATATTGTTTTCATTTTTTTCTACATTGTTCTATACAATACACTGTCCTGGTTCCTCATGGAAGTAAAATTAAACTCTCCTTTCTTTGGGGCACATGAAATCACATCTTCATCTCTTTTGTAGACGTCGACATTTTAGATACACCAATGGATTATTCTGTTTTGAGCATGTTTCAGGGACAAGTGATTTTATAAGTCCAAATAAGAAAAATAAATATTTTGTTTCATGCAGATCTCTCATTTTTTTGAAACATAACTATATGGGCTATAAGCCCCTAATGCAGTCCATTGGTTTTCTTATATTTTGTTCTTGTGATGACTTATATTATGCCAAAACTGAAAACTCTTTCTCTCTTCTATCTGGTGAATACTAAAAGGAGCTCATTGCGAACATTATCCACCCTAAAAGGTTGTTTTCTGGCTGTACATGAGGAATTGTAATAAGTGCGTGTTTTTGTTCCCAAAGGTTATATAATCCTTTCAAGAAAGCCTAGTGGAACAGAACCACAGAGGCATGTTATGGTTGCGTTTTCAATATGGTAATACTAGAGCCCAGCTAAGGGACAGGTTATTTTGAGTTAGTCTTCACTGGACCAAACTTGCTGGATAGGCAGTGCCTTAAACGGTGGAGAATAAAGGATTTTTAAATATGTGACATATCCCACATTCCCCAGGATTCTGTGTATGGTTCATGGAGGTGCGCATGTAGATTCGTACGTGCTCCTAAATATATGAGCGCACCTCAATTATTTACGAGCCACTTAGTCCTGATAATTGGCCAATAATAACCAATTATCAAAACTAATTTGCCGTAATTGGAATTTACACACGTGCTGTGCTAGGTGTATTCTGTAAAGCAGCATGTGTAAATTTCAACATGCGCAGCCAAAAAGGAAGCACGGTTATGGGCAGAGTGTGGGCATGCCGAGTTTATTAATCACATCTACGTGCGTGGCTGCAGAATTTGTGCCAATTCATATAGTTTTAGGCGCACGCATTTACACCACCTTTTCACTGGCGTAAATTTATACACGTTAATTTAGGCGCATCCAACTACCTAGGCGTATTTTATATACTGCATCTTAATTAGCTTAGGTGTCTCTATCAGATGCACCTAGATTCTAGGCACCATATATAGAATTGGGTCCATTAACTCAAGGAAACTTGGGTTCAGTGAGGCTTACATTTGGAAATACAGCGAGCCAGAATAATATAATTCAGGAACATCATGGGAGCAAGTAGATGGATAAGTCTGAAACATTTAACAAAGTTGAGATTAGCATATATACCCAACTGGCCATTTAAAAGTCTGTCTAATGCTTCATGTTCAGAAATCATAGCCGTAAGTATAGACAGTTGTTCAAACATTATCAAATGCACACACCAGAATAAGCATCCATACACATTTTGCAAAAGTAAACAATTTCTACAGCATAACACAGTTTAATTCAAATTGTTTAACCACCGTTAGGTTTTGCCTTTGGGTTTAACAAGCCATGTGCATGCAAGGTCTGGATAAACAAATTAAAACAATGAAAGTTTAAAGCAAATGACCCGAATATGTAATACTTGGTAGCAATAATGAAACAGTGATGGAATATTCATATAGCAGACAGCCAACAGATTTATTTCCCACTGAACATAATTAACTTTGTACGAACTTGGTGGCTAATAGTGTTGTATTGGTGGTGTCTGCCTAATAAAATCACACTCATCTATACACAAACAGGCGGAAGACAAAGATTCCAAAAGAAACCAAAACAAAAATGCCGTTTATAACCAGACTTGAAGAAGAAATACAACAGAACTGGAAAATGTTGGCACAACTCTGGACAGAACTTCTTCATGAAGGAAGCTCTTCCCTCATTATTCAATACCTCTCTTTGAAAATAGAAATAAAAATAAAATTCAATTGCATTTCAAAATTTACCACTGCATTGCACAAAATAAAAGGAGCATGTTCCCACATATTAAATGCTCCCAGGTTTCAACCTAATTAATGTTTATAAAAATCTTTGTACTTATAAACAGTAACTCTGATTGTGAAGCACCTGATTCTTGTAACATGATGTCTGTTTTGTTGGCCCTTTACTAGTTTGATAATATAAGTGAGATCAAATGAAAATGCTAATGACAATAAAAGATGCTCATTTAAAACCATTTGAACTACTTGAATCACTTCAGATTGAGGCAGTTGTGGTCAGTTCCCACTGAGTTTACTGTATCATCTATATTAAAATATACTAATCTATCTCTGAAGACAGTAGAAATAATTAGAAAACATTGGCAAGTGCTTTCAGTTCATGATATATTTGAAAAAAAACACATTGCATTGTAGTATATTCCCATAGAACTAATCTATCTGATATGATGTTATGCCGTTTGGACATATAATGATATTCATGTCAGGCATTGTAAGTGTGGTAAATGTGTGATTTCTGCAGTGACCATGGAAGCTTCTTCACTTTTGGACTGAATGATCATTTTATGATAAAATTATGATGCTCAACTTCATGCATTTCAAAAGCTGTGATTATTGTCACGGTTGTGCCCATGTTTCGTGCTCTCCTTCTTCTCGCCACCTGGTGGCCAGACCTGGTGGCTGCAATGAACTGTCTGGTTATTGTCACCCGTTCCAGATTTCAGCCCAGTCCGGTCCAGATCTTCCAGGCTGCCAGGCGTGCTTGTCTTGTTTGAACCTACACAGCACCCGTAGTTTCCTGGTGATTGCTGCAGTGAGCCTCTTCTGCTGCTGGGCTTATTAGCCATTTTGAAACCCTTCTGCTTTGCCTTTGCATCGCCTTAGGCCCTGGTTTGTTGGTGCTTGCTGCACTTCTGTTTAGTTTGGGTTCTTGCCTGTGATTCTTGTTTGTTTCTAGTTAGTCTGTGTGTAGCTTAGTTTAGGGTTGTTTGTTTCTTAGTCTTGTTCCTTGTTTGTCATTCCTTGTGTAGTTCTTAGCTGGTCTGTGTCTCCTGTCTTTAGTGGCTGCTTGCAGCTTTCAGTTCTGTCTTTTGTCTGTCAGTATTTGTTCCCTTTTTCAGTGGCTGCTTGCAGCTTTCAGTCCTGTCTTTTAGCTTATTCTTTCTCTGCCTCGCTGCCTCTGTATATTCCTTTCCCCTCTGACCCTCAGTCCCTGTTCAGCCTAGTTGGGACTAGAGAGTTGCACGGGGACAGAAATCTTACCCATCCCCGCCCGTCCCCGCTGGAATCTTACCCGTCCCCATCTGTCCCCGCTGGAATCTTACCCATCCCCACAAAAATTTAACCCATCCCCGTAAGAATTTAATGGTACATAAAAGAAAATTCCAGTCAGCTCCCTCAGTCTCTCTCTGGATTTGAGCCACAGCACTGTAGGCAAGGAAGGAACGGAAGTTGGAACACTCTGGTGCGCACATGTAAGACTTGTCTCTGATTCACTTGCACTGTGTGCTGAGAGGTCGCCACATGCACGCGCCAGTAGATCAGGTGACATCTGATTCTCATGCCTGTGTCAGAGCTGAGGTCTGTGCACCAGCCTGGTAGCAAAGAGGATTAATAGTAACACAGTAAGTGACAGCAAATAGACCTGAACGGTCCATCCACTCTGCCAATAGTCACACTCATGATCAATTCATCATTAAATCAACGAGTGTGATATTATATACTTGATTATGGTCTTTCTTTCGTGTTTCTGGAACAAAGACCACAGAAGTCTATCTGGCCCTATCCTTATGTTCCAACTACTGGAGTTGTCGTTGAAGCCCACTCCAGCCTATTCATCTTCTCATTTGTGGGACACAGACCGTAAAACTCTGTCCAGCACTGTCCTCATGTTCCAGCCACTGAAGTTGCTGTCTAAGCCCTTTCCAGCCCATCCTAAACCAGATTGCCATGTATGAGCCACAGACCATACAAGTCTGCCAGGTATCAGCCCTAGTTCATCACAGCCAGAGTCGCCATCTAAGCGTCACTTGACACATCCACACACACATGCAGCCATTTAAGGTTAGGTTTTATATAACTTCCATTTTCTAATTAGAGATCCTCTGTGTTCACCCCACGCCTTTTTGAATTCCGTCATCATTTGTGACTCTACCACCTCCTTAATGGAAGACTTTCCACATTTGTGCTGTTAAAGCAAGGAAGAAGAAGAGGAGGAGAAGACAGCACTCAAAGAAATTGGTATTCGGTAGATGAGAGGCTGGCGCAGGTGCAGCTTACACTTCTACGAGAAGACCGCAGAACTGCTTCCATCCCCGCGGGAACCCCACAGGAACTGCCTCCGTCCCCGCAGGACCCCCGCAGAGCTGCTTCCATTCCCGCGGGAACCCCGCAGGAACTGCCTCCGTCCCCACGGGAATCCCGCGAACCCCGTTCCCGTGCAGCTCTCTAGTTGGGACCCTGTTCCTGCCCTGTCCTATAAGTCCTGCTGGCCGCCTGCAGCCAGAGGCTCAACTCCTGGTGAAAGATGGCCATGTGCAAGTGAAGCCTGTTTGTCAGAGTTTTTAATTTATTGCATTTTTATCCCACATTTTCCCACCTATTTGCAGGCTCAATGTGTTCTGCCTTGTCTCTGGTGTGGGGTAGGGCAGTGGCCCAAGGGCTCACAAACCTAGTTCCTGCTTTGAAAATGTGACAATTATACATAAGTATTTGTCCATGTAATTTAAAGTAGGTAGGACAAACTAACTGGATGTTGAAAACCAGTGTAACCCATGGTTAAAATAATACATTTTGTACCTGAGAAGCTCCAGGGAGTTGGGGCAGGAATTTTGAGTGCCCGCAGGTAGGGGTCACGGTGGTCGCGGTCATGCCATGGGTGCATACGTTCTGGGCTGCTCTGGAGTGGAGAGCTGGCATGGGCATTTTGGAGAGCCCCTGGTGATGCTGGGCCTTGCTCTGCTTTCAGAAGGGAAAGGGAGGCAGACGTGACGATGCAATCGGGGGTGACATCATTAGTGATGTCACGCGTGCATGCACAGTTGATTTAGTTGTCCTGGTGGCTCTGGAGGAGTTTTGAGGCCAGGGAAACACTAAACCTCTAATGTTTTACTGAAAAATGTATGGGAGACATCTATTTTAACCTATTGAACGCTCTATTGTACATACATTTAAACAGTATCACAATCAGCACTATTGAGCAATCATGCATGCACGAATGGTGCATTTTAGAGAATTTTGCCATAAGGCTGATGGGAAGTAAGGGGGGGGGGGGCTACAGAAAGTCCATAAATGGTGGGATTTTGGGTGCATGCGCTGTAGGCTGAAAGGAGACCTGCAAGCCCCCCCTAGTACTAAAATTAAACATACACAGTAACATAGTAGATGACGGCAGAAAAAGACCTGCACGGTCCATCTAGTCTGCCCAACAAGATAAACTCATATGTGCTACTTCTTGTGTATACCTGACCTTGATTGGGAGGTGGGCATCCTTCTCCTAAAGTTGCCCAAATCGGCATAATCGAAAGCCGATTTTGGGCGCCCTCAACTACTTTCCATCGCGGGGCCAACCAAAGTTCACGGGGGCGTGTCGGCACTGTAGCAAAGGTGGAACTGGGGCGTGATGAAGAGATGGGCGTCCTTGGCCGATAATGGAAAAAAGAAGGGTGTCCCTGATCAGCATTTGGCCAACTTTACTTGGTCCATTTTTTCTTGCGACCAAGCCTCAAAAAGGTGCCCAAACTGACCAGATGACCACCGGAGGGAATCAGGGATGACCTCCCCTTACTCCCCCAGTGGTCACCAACCCCCTCCCACGCTAAAAAAAACCTATTTTTTTTTTTCCCCAGCCTCAAATGTCATACTCAGCTCCATCACAACAGTATGCGGGTCCCTGGTGCAGTTTTTAGTGGGTGCAGTGCACTTCAGGCAGGCGGACCCAGGCCCATCCCCCCTACCTGATACACTTGTGGTGGTAAATGTGAGCCTTCCAAAACACACCCAAAACCCATTGTACCCACATGTAGGTGCCCCCCTTCACCCCTTAAGGCTATGGTAGTGTACAGTTGGGGTAGTGGGTTTTTTTTTTTGGGGGGGGGGGGTGTTGGGGGATCAGCACACATGGTAAGGGAATTATGTACCTGGGAGCAATTTGTGAAGTCCACTGCAGTGCCCCATAGGGTGCCCGGTTGGTGTCCTGGCATGTGAGGGGGACCAGTGCACTACGAATTCTGGCTCCTCCCACAACCAAAGGGCTTGGATTTGGTCATTTTTGAGATGGGCGTCCTCGGTTTCCATTATCGCCAAAAACCGTCAACAACCATCTCTAAGGTCAACCTAAATGTTGAGATTTGGGCGTCCCAGACCGTATTATCGAAACGAAAGATGGACGCCCATCTTGTTTCGATAATACGGGTTTCCCCGCCCCTTCACGGAGCCGTCCTGCGAGGACAGCCCCAGGAAAACTTGGGCGCCACGTTTGATTATGCCCCTCCATGCCACGCTAGCGGCTTCCGTGAGACATTGCCAACAGACTAGTGGGTGCTAGTGTGGCTTAGTAAACCCTGGCATAAATTTTCAATTAACTGCCTGAACTTTATGAAATGGTTCAAAAACACAGTAAAGTTTCAAAATAGGAGTTAGAATATCAGAAAACTTAGTGTAAAGTATCAAAATTTTATTTTAACCGATTTTCAGATTCTTTACCCTGCACTTGACAATCAGATAAGTATAATTACATTTTGCTTTCTCTGTCAATAATATAAACCTTAAAGGATTGGTTCTTTCCTAGTTTTACTGCCACTGTTGGTCAAACCCCGCTGCAATTGTTTACTCCTCCTGTTCATCCCCATTGTTTCATACAAAATGTAACCATACATATACAATGTGAGACACAGAAATTACTGGTTATTGTTCTGTAAATTGTTAGTTTATTGTTACAATGTAAGTCACACAGGAAAAGAGTAGTGTAACCAGCAAGGCTCTTCCATAAGGATAACAGCAGGACGACTGAGAAAAATAAAGCTTTTATTCTTCAAGAGACCGAACACAGCACTGTGTTTCGGCAAAAAGGTTTACCTCAGGGTCTGTCTGACTGTGTTACTCACTCCATAATCCTTGCCTGGGGATCACAGTGACATTGAATAATCTGGATCTGTGTTAATGCTTTTCAACATGATTTTCCCCTTCAGAGCACTATCAGTGGCAGATTCTGGGCTGACGCTGGTGTATTGTGAGGTTTCTGCCTGAAGCTTTTATTATACTCAGTACAGTGAAAAGGTTTCAGTCCTGTGTGGATTCTCTGGTGTGTTGCTGTATGTTATGGCTTAGATGTATTTGTATATTTATATTTTTATTTATATGGATTTTATTCATGTTTTAACTCATTCTTTTATTATTTTATTATGTATTAATATACGTACTGTTAATATGATTGTATTTCTTTATATGCAGCCCCTGAGAGTGGATGAAACAAGGCCTGTCGGGCATTGTTGGTTGAATAAATTCATCTTTATATAGATTTCTTCATCTCTCCTGGTTTTTGTGTCACCGTCTTGGCCCTTGAGGCTAGACTGCTGTTTTCTTAGCCCTAGAAAAGGTTTACTCCTGAATGAATTCTCTGGTGTGTTTTGAGGTGTGCCGTCTGACTGAAGCTTTTAATACACTCAGTACAGTTAAAGGGTTTCATTCCTGTGTGGATTCTCTGGTGTAATATGAGGAATGCCTTCTGACTGAAGCTTTTATTACACTCAGTACAGTTAAATGGTTTTACTCCTGTGTGAATTCTCTGGTGTGCGGTGAGGTATGCCTTCCGACTGAAGCTTTTATTACACTCAGAACAATTAAAAGGTTTCATTCCTGTGTGGATTCTCTGGTGTATTGTGAGGCTTACCTTCTGACTGAAGCTTTTATTACACTCAGTGCAGTGAAAGGGTTTTAGTCCTGTGTGGATTCGCCGGTGCCTTCTGAGTGTTCCCTTCTCACTAAAGCTTTTACCACACTTGGAACATGTAAATGGTTTCATTCCCATGTGGCTTCTCTGGTGTTGTGTGAGGTGTCCCTTCCGACTGAACCTTTTATTACACTCACTAGTTAAAGGGTTTCATTCCTATGTGCATTCTCCGGTGTATTGTGAGGTGTCCGTTCTGACTGAAGCTTTTATTACAATCAGTGCAGTGAAAGGGTTTCAGTCCTGTGTGGGTTCTCTGGTGTTGTGTCAGGTGTCCCTTCCGACTGAAGCTTTTATTACACTCACTACAGTTAAAGGGTTTCATTCCTGTGTGGATTCTCTGGTGTTTTTTGAGGGTTGCCTTCTGACTGAAGCTTTTACTACACTTAGTACAGTTAAATGGTATCATTCCTATGTGGACTCCCTGGTGTCTTGTGAGACTGAAGCTTTTATTACATTCAATGCAGTTAAAGGGTTTCATCCCTGTGTGGATTCTCTGGTGTGTTTTGAGGTGTGCCGTCTGACTGAAGCTTTTATTACACTCAGTACAGTTAAAGGGTTTCATTCCTGTGTGGAGTCTCTGGTGTATTTTGAGGGTTGCCTTCTGACTGAAGCTTTTATTACACTCAGTGCAGTGAAAAGGTTTGATTCCTGTGTGGATTCTCTGGTGTACTGTGAGGTTTGCCTTCTGCCTGAAGCTTTTATTACACTCAGTGCAGTGAAAAGGTTTCATCCCTGTGTGGATTCTCTGGTGTGTTTTGAGGGTTGCCTTCAGACTGAAGCTTTTATTACACTCAATGCAGTTAAAGGGTTTCATCCCTGTGTGGATTCTCTGGTGTGTTTTGAGGTGTGCCGTCTGACTGAAGCTTTTATTACACTCAGTACAGTTAAAGGGTTTCATTCCTGTGTGGATTCTCTGGTGTGTTGTGAGGGTTGCCTTCAGACTGAAGCTTTTATTACACTCAATGCAGTTAAAGGGTTTCATTCCTGTGTGGATTCTCTGATGTGTTGTGAGGTTTACCTTCAGACTGAACCTTTTATTACACTCAGTACAGTTAAAGGGTTTGATTCCTGTGTGGCTTCTCTGGTGTGTTGTGAGGTTTACCTTCCGACTGAAGCTTTTATTACACTCAGTGCAGTGAAAAGGTTTGATTCCTGCGTGGATTCTCTGGTGTACTGTGAGGTTTTTCTTCTGCCTGAAGCTTTTATTACACTCAGTACAGTTAAACGGTTTTATTCTGGTGTGGACTTTCTGGTGTCTTGTAAGACGTGCCTTCTGCGTGAAGCTTTTATTACACTCGGCACAGTTAAAGGATTTCATTCCTGTGTGGATTCTCTGGTGTATTGTGAAGGTTGCCTTCAGACTGAAGCTTTTATTACACTCAGTGCAGTGAAAAGGTTTCTGTCCCGTGTGGATTCTACAGTGCCTTTGGAATGTTCCCCTGTCAGTGAAACGTTTATCACACTCAGAACATGCAAAAGGCTTCACTCTTGTGTGGATTCTCTGGTGCATCAACATGTTATACTTCAACCTAAAGCTTTTGCCACAGTCAGTGCATAGAAATCGTTTTAATCCTGAATGGATTCTCTGGTGGATGGTGAGTTTCCCTGTGGCAGTGAAGCTTTTATCACATTCAGTACTGGAAACTAGTGTCTCTCCTACATGGAATTTTGCATTTCTTATGAAGTTTTCTTTCTGATTGAAGCTTTTGTCACAATCAGGATATGAAGATAATCTCTCATCAGTGTTGTTTTTCTGGTGTTTTGTAATGTTTTCTCCATTGGTAAAGCTATTCCCATATTCTTTACTTGTATACACCAGCTCTTCCTTCCTACTGAAATCTTTCCCACACTCAGATGTAGAAAGTGTCTCTTTTATGCACTTTTTCTGTTGTTCTTTTAGTTCTCTCTTTTGACGGACGTTTTTCGCATAGTTCGTACATGTAGATGGTCTATTTTCTGTATCAGATCTAGGATGTGATTTCGGAATTAAATGATTGCTGCGGAATATCTCACAAATATCACAGAAACACCTTTGCTCTCTCATCTGGTTTGTCTGCTTTTCCCCTGTCTGTATGATATCACTGGTACTGTTTTCACACAGATCTGATCCTCCTGTTGAATGCTTTTGTTTATTTTGATTTTTTCCCTTTTTTCCCCAGTCAGAGCAGGAAGGAGTCTCCTCTTTCTCTCTTTCTGATAACATCTTTTCCCCTTTAGACTTCTCAATGAGCTTCCAGTCATGTGTCTTTGTATTACTGTTTCTGGGATCATCTTTTTCTAAAAAAAAAATAAAAATATATAAAAGAGCATTGTAGAATATTGTAGAACAATTACACCAGTTCAGTAATACAATAACTCTTCATAAATCTGTCCCCCCCCCCCCCCCCCCCCCCCACTGCTGATCATTACCAGAGATGCAGGTAGAATATATGATCATATTCAAGTTGATATTTATTTTTGTAATATCTTCATTAGAACTACACAATGGCAAGAACAACAATATCTGTAAGAAGAGACATAACAGTATAGCGTGGTAATTTTTCAAGTTTCGTTCCCCCCCCTCTTCCCCCCCACACACACATTCACTGCAAGATCTGCAATAACAACAGACCAAAACCTTCCCTAAAGTCCATACTTCAAGTTATTGGTTCAGCAAGTAGCTATGAGAACGGTGTGGCAAACGATCCCACACTGGGGACAAATTTGTTGAAAAGACATCCAGTCTCTTCATCTTCGTTAGGTTGACAAGTTCATTCCTCCAAGCAGCCTGTCTCCAACACATCAAAATATTCTTTCCATATAAAAAAAATGCCTTATGCAGCTGACGATTAGGCCTCAATCTCAAACCCAAGGAAACAAAGTTCGAGAACAACTGAATGTGCAAGACGCTTCAGGTGTTTCATGAGCAACCGCAGCTGATCACTCATAAGTACTGAAGGCCCCGAGGGGTTCTAAGATCAACAAGGCCCCTCCACCCTTCCTATCCACAGAAGGATCTATTCCAATATTAAAGCCCCGCAGAACTAAAAGAGGAAAATGAAGATATGGTGCCACAACTTTAATCAGGGAAATGTATGTGTTAGGCAGTGAGAGGCTGATATGCACTGTACAGTCACTCTCGGTCCCTTCCCCCTAGGAGGAGAGGACACTTCAGCCCTAGGGGCTGGAATACGAGAGACATCGGACTTAGGTGTAGGCGCAACCAGTAAAAATCATGTGATTTCTCCTAAACTAACTTGTGATCATATATGGATTTTCCTGTAATATTGTTTTTTTTTTTTATGTATACATAAATGGCAATTTCCTACATTGTATCCTCCTCTCCTCTTGTGTTCACATGCACACTTTGTGGCAATTGGCTAATTCCTTATCAGTAAAGCGTGATCACAGCGTGGAAAACCAGCTAAGTAGTCTGCAGCATGAAGACTCTTTAAATGTCTCAGAAATTTCCACCATACGCCCAAATGTGAAGGTCTTCCTTCAAATGCGTAGATGCTCTATAGAATATAAACGTTTTATATATACCTTGCAATAAGTTGAAAGATTACCTTTAAAAGCTTTACAGGACTTAATCTATTCAATGTCTTTAAATATTGTCACTGCTTAATACGGATATAGCTTAATATTGTCACTGCCAAGCGATGTTACTGCTTGTCGCAGACACTTCTTAAATGATTTAAAATCCCCACCACACGCTTCAAATGCTTATATGCTCACAACATGTTGATAGAACTCCGTTAAAAGCTTAAACACTCACAGACTTTAAAAGCTTTATATATATCTTGTAACAGGTTGAAAGACTTCCTTGAATGTTCAAATGTTTACGAGACCTAAACATTTAATGCTAACCCAGACCGATACTGCTTAATAACGATATAGCTTAATGCTGATACCACCTGGTATTGAAACAAGCCCGACACGGACAATGCTTAATGTTGATACCGCTTGAGGCTAAGCTGATAAGTGTGTACACCCCTGAAACTACATTTAATCACGGCTTAATGTTCACACTGCTGATGTTGGCAATGCCTAATGCTAATACTGCTTGATGCGTAAACAAATTCATATTCACCAATACCCTTAAGCACAACCAAACAACACGAACCATAGCCAAGATGAACACCAACAAACTGCTCATGATAATCTACTTCCTACCACTAATTTACCACGCATGGACCACTCCCAACATAAACAGCATTCAACCCACAGCACACAAACCTACAAACAACTCATCCACAACTCACCAGACCAAAAGAGCAACAACCAACTAAAAGGAAAAACAAATACATACGGAAACAACCAACAGAAAGGTAACAAAGGTCACAATAAAACTAGACACCAAGAAAACAGCAATTAATAAAAATCAACACATCCATGTCCCAAACCAAACCTTATTACTCAATCTAAATGGGATACGTAAACGCCAGATCGTAGTAAACAAAACAGAGACCATAACAGACTGGATCACCACAGACAATCTCGACCTCCTATTCATCACTGAACCTGGATCCACAACTTAAAGACCCAATAATTTTAGTTTTATGCCCACCAGGATACAAATCACCCACTGGACAAGGAACGGGAAAAAAGGAGGAGGATTAGCTATAATATACAAATCCGAGTTCACCATCTCAACCATAGCTGAATCCATTCTGCCACAACTCGAAATCGCCTCGGTCAGAATCAATCACCAAACCTGCAAGAACACCTCACGCAATCATACTCTACAGACCGCCAGGAAACTGGCAAGATACCCAAACACACTTCATGGACTTCATCTCGAACACTTGTGTCTCCACCTCAAACCTTATCATAATTGGAGATACAATTTACACCTCAAAGAACTTACCTCAATAAACACCAAGAATGTAAAAAGTTCCAACAATTATGGGATCTTCACGGACCTAACATGCAACCAACTCACAATAAAGGACACACACTAGATATCATATCACACAAATTCGATCCTGACTCCAACCTCACACTAATAGACACAAATGGACACCAGCCCCGTGGTCAGACCACTACAAAGCACACATCTCCCTCCAATGGCAAAAGATTCAATTAACAAACAAGAACGAAAAACCTACTCCACGAGAGGTAAAATAGACCCGGTAACATTCTGGCAACAGATATACCACAACAGATGGACAATAAAGACAGACACAATCCAATTCCTACCAGAGTGGGACGATAGATGTAGATCAATACTAGACAACATTGCCCCAAGTCAAACCAGAACCACACACAGAAAAGAGCTCAACACCATGGTTCAATGAAGAACTGAAAAAAACTAAAAACACAAGTTAAAAGATTAGAACGAGCGTGGTATAAAAAGAAAGATGACCTTACACTCAATGCCTGGAAACACTTCAAAGAAAATATAAATATACCATAAGACAAACCAAAAGACTATATTACAAAACTGTAATTGGACCAAATTACAAGGACACACACAAATTCTTCCAACTCGTGAACAAGCTATTAGATATCACACCAGTCACAACCAACAACAAAGATACACCAGAAGCAGACAATCTCGCGAAATACTTCATGAGAAAATCGTACAACTACGACTAAAAAATACCTGTCAGCACCATCGACTACGCCAAACTCCTCGACTGTCTAGACCCAGACCCTGGTGCATACCCAGCAGACAGAACCTGGACCAACTTCGAGATATTATCGGAAGATTCCATCTCTCAAACGCTCAAAAGATTTGCCAAATCTCACTGCAAATTAGACATATGCCAAAACAACCTAATGTCATTTGCACCTCAACAATTCATAACAGATCTAACGAACCACTTCAACTATATGTTACAAAATGGACTCTTCCCGAAGGAGAAAGGAAACATTCTTCTCACCCCCAAACCCAAAGACGCAAAGAAAAGCGCTAGTGAACTAACCAACCACAGACCCGTAGCATCCATTCCCTTAATAACCAAAACAACGGAAGGGATAGTAACCAAACAACTTACAAACTAAACAAATTCTCAATATTACATGATCCCCAGTCAGGATTTCGGTCTAACCACAGCACTGAAACAGTACTAGTAATTCTAATGACAAAATTCAAACAAACGATCGCAACTGGCAAGAACATACTACTTCTACATTTGACATGTCCAGTGCCTTGACATGGTCGATCACGGAATACTACTACACATCCTCGAGTACTTCGGAATTGGAGGCAATGTCCTCAACTGGTTCAAGGGGTTCCTAACCACACGATCATACCAAGTGACATCTAATTTGACCACATCAGCCCCATGGATACCTGAATGCGGAGTACCACAGGGAACCCCCCTCTCACCGACTTTATTCAACTTAATGATGATACCCTTGGCCAAACTACTATCAAACCAAAACCTCAATCCATACATATACGCAGACGACGTAACGATCTACACCTCCTCTCAGAAAACTTATCTACCCCCAACTTGACATTTCGTCCTTTAGATTGTAAGCTCTTCCGAGCAGGGACCGTCCTTATTGTTAATTTGTACAGCGCTGCGTAACCCTAGTAGCGCTCTAGAAATGTTAAGTAGTAGTAGTACATCCCATTTAAACAAGATTTAAAGGAATTTCTAATGACATCAACCAAAGTCTACATATCATGCACTCATGGGCAGATGCATTTCAGTTGAAACTTAATGCAGAAAAAACTCAATGACTTATACTCACCTCTCCACACAACACGAACAAATTCACCACCATTAACACACCAAAACTGAATCTTCCAATTTCAAACACCCTAAAAATCCTTGGAGTTACCATTGATAAACACCTAACACTTGAAAACCATGCGAAAAACACAACAAAGAAGATGATCTACTCACTGTGGAAATTAAAAAGATTAAGACCTTTCTTCCCAAGAAACGTCCTCCGCAACCTGGTACAATCAATGGTACTCAGCCATCTGGACTACTGCAATGCACTCTATGCTGGATGCAAGAACAAATAATCAAGAACTTCAGACAGCCCAGAACACTGCAGCCAGACTCATATTTGGTAAAACAAAATATGAAAGTGCTAAAACCCCTAAGAGTAAAAGCTACACTGGCTCCCACTTAAAGAACGCATCACGTTCAAAATATGTACCCTAGTTCATAAAATCATTCACGGAGATGCCCCTGACTACATGTCAGACGTGATACACCTACCACCCAGGAACGCGAGAAAATCATCACACACCTTCCTCAACCTTCAACCAAGGCCGGTGCTGGGCTGGTTTGTACGGTGTGTGCCCGTTTTGATGCTGATTCTACTTTTTAAATTATATATTTTTAAAGAGTTTTTTTATCCCATTTTTAGCGATTTTGTTGGGACGAGCCTGGCATTACATATCTATGTTGGTTTATCTCCGACAGCCACTTTAGCATTTTTTTGGTGCAATTTTCATCCTGGTTTTAAATTACATAAGTACATAACTAATGCCACACTGGGAAAAGACCAAGGATCCATCGAGCCCAGCATCCTGTCCACGACAGCGGCCAATCCAGGCCAAGGGCACCTGGCAAACTTCCCAAACATACAAACATTCTATACATGTTATTCCTGGGATTGTGATTTTTCCCAAGTCCTTAGTAGCGGTTTATGGATTTGTCCTTTAGGAAACAATCTAACCCCTTTTTAAACTCTGCCAAGCTAACCGCCTTCACCACGTTCTCTGGCAACGAATTCCAGAGTTTAATTACGCGTTGGGTGAAGAAACATTTCTCCGATTTGTGTTAAATTTACCACACTGTAGTTTCATCACATGCCCCCTAGTCCCTAGTATTTTTGGAAAAGCGTGAACAGATGCTTTACATCCACCTGTTCCACTCCACTCATTATTTATATGCCTCTATCATGTCTCCCCTCAGCCGTTTCTTCTTCTCAAGTTGAAAAGCCCTAGCCTCCTTAGTCTTTCTTCATAGGGAAGTCGTCCCATCCCCGCTATCATTTTAGTCGCCCTTCGCTGCACCTTTTCCAATTCTACTATATCTTTCTTGAGATGCGGCGACCAAATTGAACACAATACTCGGGTGCGGTCACACCATGGAGCGATATAACGGCATTATAACATCCTCACACCTGTTTTCCATACTTTTCCTAATAATATCCAACAGTCTATTCGCTTTCCTAGCCGCAGCAGCACACTGAGCAGAAGGTTTCGGTGTATTATCGACAACGACACCCAGATCCCTTTCTTGGTCCGTAACTCCTA
The DNA here is from genome assembly GCF_901765095.1 of Microcaecilia unicolor. Taxonomy (NCBI): domain Eukaryota; kingdom Metazoa; phylum Chordata; class Amphibia; order Gymnophiona; family Siphonopidae; genus Microcaecilia; species Microcaecilia unicolor. The sequence goes on along the minus strand of NC_044031.1, from coordinate 15,020,487 downwards.
ACGTGGAACCTTGCATGACGTAGCTATAATTCGGGTTCTTTTTTCCCACATACATCACCTTGCACTTGCTCACATTAAACGTCATCTGCCATTTAGCTGCCTAGCTCCCAGTCTTGTAAGATCCTTCTGTAATTTTTCACAATCCTGTTGCGAGTTAGCGACTTTGAATAACTTTGTGTCATCAGCAGAATTTAATTACCTCGATAGTTACTCCCATCTCTAAATCATTTATAAATACATTAAAAAAGGCAGCGGTCCTAGCACAGACCCCTGAGGAACCCCACTAACTACCCTTCTCCATTGTGAATACTGCCCTTCAGCCAGTTTTTAATCCACAATAGGACATTTCCTCCTATCCCATGACCCTCCAATTGCCTCTGTAGCCTTTCATGAGGTACCTTGTCAAAAACGCCTTTTGAAAATCCAGATACACATATCAACCGGTTCCCCTTTGTCCACATGTTTCTTTACTCCTTCAAAGAATTGAAGTAATTGGTCAGGCAAGATTTCCCCACACAAAAGCTGTGCTGACTCGGTCCAGTAATCCATGTCCTCGGATGTGCTCTGTAATTTTGCTTTTAATAATAACCTCTACCATTTTCCCCGGCACCGACGTCAGACTCACCGGTCTATAATTTCCCGGATCTCCCCTGGAACGTTTTTAAAAATCGGTGTTACATTGGCCACCCTCCAATCTCTGGTACCACGCTCGATTTTAGTTTTAAACAATTTTATTGATGACCTATCACAGACAATACAATATTCATGACGCTATGTTCAAGATACATCAGGAAACAAATGAACAACTTGTAATCACAACATAGAGGTAGCCATCACTTTTCTCTTTAGCTTCCTCCCTCTCTACTCCCAGCTATTTCTCTTTTATCCATACCTCTATATCCCTCCCCGCAACCCCCCTTCGGCCCTTCCTTACCCCTCTAATATTCCTCCCCCCTGTAACCTCCCTCCCCCCTTTGTCCACCCCCCTTCCAGGCAGCTACATATCTCCAATAGCCCAGGGAAATTGACCTATTCACTATCTAAAACCTGTAGCTATTTCGCTGGGTCCAAGCTCAGTCGATTAGGATGGAACTCGGGCCCTAGGGGCTAAAGCATTGATATATGATTCCCATATTAAGTAGAATTTACGCTGTGTTTTGGGTTTATAATATGAATCTCGCAGCTCCATTAGTAGCAACGCATGCCACCTGTTGCGCCATTGCCAAAACGATGGTGCCTCTAAATGTATCCAGTTAACTAAAATGCATTTTTTTCCCACGAGACATGCTTTAAAGATTAGCAGGTTATGACTAACGGTACCTTTCCCCTTCAGTAAATCGACCCCCAAAAGGGCCGTTTCCGGTGTCAATGTCACCCTCCGCCCCAGGATTCGCCTAAGAACTTCGCTATTTGTTCCCAGTAAGCGGATATCGCTGCACAAGCCCACATAGCATGATAATAGTTATGATTGGGATCTCCACACCTACCACAAGCTGATGATTCCGCCCTACCCATTTGATATAATCTTGACAATGAAGTGTATGCCCTGTAAATACTTCTTCCTTGGCATTCCCTCAATTCCGCGCTACTAATCCGTCCCCTGATCTGCCTCAAGCTGCTCCTTAATACGTCTATACTAATCTGTTTCTGTATATCTGCCGTCCACTTCCTGGCCAACTTTCGAGATTCTTTGGTGACCACGCTCGATTTTAAGGATAAACTGCATATCACTAACAGTAGCTCCACAAGCTCATTTTTCAGTTCTATCAGTACTCTAGGATGAATACCATCCAGTCCAGGAGATTTGCTACTCTTCAGTTTGCTGAACTGCCCCATCACGTCCTCCAGGTTTACCGTGAAGTCAGTAAGTTTCTCCGACTCGTCCGCTTGAAATACCATTTCCGACACCGGTATCCCACCCAAATCTTCTTCGGTGAAGACCGAAGCAAAGAATTCATTCAATCTCTCCGCTACGTCTTTGTCTTCCTTGATCGCCCCTTTACCCCTCGGTCATCCAGCGGCCCAACCGATTCTTTTGCTGGCTTCTTGCTTTTAATATACCGAAAAAATTAGACAACAATGCTGTCATTTTATTTTGATTAATTACTATTTTTACCTAGGAAGCTTAGATTTATGTCTCAGTGCAAGTCTTGTTTTTAATTTTTTATTGTTTTTATGTGAATTATGCCCTAAATAGAGATGAGTCAAGACTCTGAACATGGAACATTTAAAGGCACTCTGGGGCTCATTTTCGAAAGACAAAAATGTCTAAAAAGTGACAAAGAGCATTGGACAGTTTTCTCACAAAAACATCCAAATCAGTATTTCCGAAACCTATTGTTCAACGTTTTCCTACGCTGTTTGTCTGCAGCGTGTCCCAAATCTCAAGGGGGTGTGCAGGGCCGGTCTTTGGCGAGGCGACCGCATAGGGCCTCGCGCTCAAGTGTGCTTGAACTCCGCCCCGACCGCCCGAGTTCCAGTCCCCCTCCCTCTGAATTTTAAAAGTCATCTAAGTTACCTCGTCTGGGTATGGCGGCAGCAATGAAAAACGTTCAAGCTGCTCAGCGCTTCAGGAGACTTCCCTTCCCCCTCTCAGCTTTGGTCCTGCCCTCCTGGAAACAGGAAATGAGACGTGACCAGGAGCTGACAGAAAAGAAGGCTCTGAAGCGCCGAGCTCACAACTCTTTTCACTGCTGCTGCCTGCCGCTGTAACCCGACGAGTAAGATACTTTTAAAATTCGGAGGGAGGGGAACTGGAGCTCGGAGGGAAGCCTTGGATCTGGGAGGGAGGGACGGAGGGGGGCCTTGGAGGAGAGAGGGTCCTTGAAGCTGGGGAGGGAGGGGGACCTTGAGGGAGGTCCCTGGAGCCCTGGAGCTCGGTGGGGTGGACTAGGATGGGGCCCCACAAAGTGGTCTGCTCAGGCCCCACACTTACTAAGACAGCCCTGGGGTGTGCTAAGGTGAATTTGGGTGTTCCCAGTGGTGTGCTTGAGCCGGTTGTTAAATTTTACTGAATTTTGCGAGCTGGTTATTGATGGCGCCAGGCAGCAAGCACACAAACAAACATCTGGGGGGAGGGGGGTCTCCTTCTCTCTCCCTTCTCCTCCAGCCCCCATCCGCCCATAAGCCCAGCATACCTCAACTTCCTACCTCATATCCTCCCTCAGGTTCACCCATGGTCCACTGGACTTTCTCTGTTGTCTTGCTGATTTGATTCCCTCTTGCTTGCTTGCATTCTACATAGAGTGGGTTATCTCACAATCACTCATTATCAGTCACTTGGGTTTCCACCACTGAGACTCACCCGCTGCCAGTCACTCTGCCAAAGAAGGTATTTTAACAAGGGGAAAAACAGGAAATCCTTACCTAGAGACATCAGACTCTCATAATTCACCTTCATCACCTCCCTGTAAAGCTCCTTCTGCCCTTCATCTAAATACTCCCACTCCTCCTGGGAGAAAGAGACAGTGATGTCCTCAAACGTCACCAGCATCTGAAACACAAACCAGAATCACACTTAGGAACAGACAGAGGTGCTCAGAATGCATTAAATTCCAGGTGGATTTATTCTGTTGACATATTACCTCCTGCATCTGAAACAAGGTGCTCAGAATGCATTAAATTCAGGCTCCTGACATATTTCCTCCCTCATGTCTTTGTTTTGAGGTTATAACTGTGCACATTTTACCTATGTTTTGTGGAGAATTCCCCCAACAAATATTGAGCCTACAAATAGGTGGGATAATGTGGGAAATGCAATAAATAAATAAATAAACAAACAAACACCTGGCTCTTCTATGCTCCAGGACTGACTCCACCTAAGCTATCTCCCAACTCAGCATTCTCAGCCTCCAGTATGAACCCCTCCCCATCAGTTTTCTGTCTCCAGGCTTTATTTCTCTTTTCCTTCATTCCAGCAACCCCACCTCCTCTGCCGGTTCTTTCTTCATTCTTCCCAGTACCATACCTAACAATCTGACCCTCCCCCCCCCCCCCCCCCCCAGTAAAAAATACAGAGAGCTCTCTCTCTCATATCTACCCCATTACATACATTAGTTCGCTTTCTGAAATCCATCTTGCCCCCAGCACATACACTTTCATAGCTCTCTCAAATAGGTATATTGCGAGAGCTGGGGGGAAGATGGATTTCAGAAAGAGAACTAATTGGTTTGGGTCATCTATGATGCTGTGAGTACTGGGGAGGTTGAAAGAACTGTGATGGAGTGCGTAGTGGGGAGTGGGCCCCCACTCCACAGTTCTCTCAACCTTCCCAGTACTCACAGCATCATAGACGACCCAAACCCACTCTAACTCACAGTCTCCCCACAGCTCTTTGTGAATGCTGCCAATACATCCCTCCTCGGTGCATCCAGCCACCTCCTCCTCCCCCCACGTGGATTCCCCCAAATTCTGCCACTGTACTGCACTCACATGTTTCAACCCACCCATGCCACCTCCAGCTTTCCCTCATCCCTTCTCAGCCTGCCCTTTTCGTCCCCCCTCTCCCTCCCGCCCTTACCTCTCCTTTCTCTCCTTCGCCGATGCTCTAAATGCAGGAGCAAGAGGACAAGTGCTGCACGCCGGATCCTAAGCTCCCTTGCCGGATCCTACCCTCTGCTGCACTGGCTGAATTTGAAACCACGAGGCTCTACGGTGTCCCCAACGGTTCAAATTCAGCCGCCAGTACAGCAACCCGCGCGCTCATCTCTCTCTCCTCCTTCTGCTCTCTTGTGATTGAGCGAGCGCCAGGGTGGGAGGGGCAATGGAACAAGGAGGGCGGGTGCCATAGGAGGGCGGGGGGAGGGAGTTTGAGAAGGGGCTTCAACTTTGGCATTGCAGTTCCCGCTCATCCTCTGCACAATTCACCCTCCCCCATTTGTGGAAGTGAACTCGCCGCCATATTGGTGCTCCCAAACCAATAGCAGAATGGACTGCCTATGCAGGTCCATCTGTAACAAATCGAAACCTGTTCCAGTTGCCTTAAAGTGGGGGATAAAGGATTTTTTTTAATTAGTTATTTTGACAGCCTTTGTTTTTGTTTGTTTTTTTTTAATTTGAAAGCTTCCCTTATATATCATAAAATGAAATTGAAAAGCACTAAAACAGCACAAAAATGAATGTAGTTAGTAGAAACAGCAGTAATAAACTGTACACTTTGGGTTTAGGAGGGGATGGGAAGGGGGTGTCTGTATAGTTTTGCTGTTTGCCTTTGTTAACTGTGTGCTGAAAAGTCTCAGTGCTTCCATATTGATGTAGATTGGGGCAGGGGATTGAACTGTATTTTTATTTGTATTGTTACAAGAAATAATTTACTTGGGGGAAAGAGGCTCTAGAGCACTCGCTACTGTTTATAATTTAAGAGCAGGCGCTGTATTTATAAGTTTTAGGATATAATTTCTCCACCAATCACCAAAGGTGATAATTGCAATATATTAAGTATATTATATAAAAGATACCATATACTCAGAACACAAAGAGACCGTATTTTTTTTTTTTTAATTTGTATTTATTTATTGGTTTTGTATAATAACAAACATGTTGCTTATCAAACAGTCATTCACTGATACAATCCAAAATATTCCATCCCCCTCCCTCTCCCACCCCTCCCTCCCAGCAGGTTATACATTTAAGTTATTAGTCATGTGGGTTAAACTCCGATATTGAGTCCATAATTCTGAAGATTCATTATAACGTCCCAATCTTTGTCCGTAAATTTCTCCATTTCGCCAATCAAGATAGCTTCAAGAGCCAGTCCTCTTCTGAGGGTGCCTCTAATTGTTTCCAGTGCCTTGCTATGACAGTTTTTGCTGCTGCCAAACACATTCTTTTAAACCGGCTCTGCCATTTAGCTCCTCGTCTATTACCCAATCCAAGCAGACACCATGAGGTTCACACGGAAAGGCTTCCCCGTGTGGGCTGCTATCTTTGTAGCAACATTTCCCCAGAAGACCTGTATTTTGGCACAGGACCACCAAATGTGTAGATAGGTCCCCTCCTCATCTCCACATCTCCAACACCATTGTGATGTCCCCTGGAAACATAACATGCAATCTGTGTGGGGTATTTTTTAACTTCAAAAAGGTTGATTTAATATACATTGCACACGAGAGGTAGGTTTTTAAAGAGATCTTTACAGATAATCTGTGCTTAAGTAAAGTAAAGTAGCAGGTCTAGATCAAAAGTTATGTTACTTACAAGTGCTTGTTACATAGTATGAACAGCATGAGGTAAGCATATGTTTGCAGAAGAGGTCCTCATAGCAGGCAGGTGGGCTACAGGTCCCAGGAACAGAAGAATCTGTGTTGCAGTTGAAGGGAAGCATCTGCTTGTCTGGAACAGCTTCTATCTTTTATACTCTTGCAAGCTGCAGGAAGACATGCCATGTGTATCTCTGTCCTGGTTTCCTGGTTTGCACACGACCCTTGGCATTTGCAAAGCATTGTGGTATCTTGGTCTCATGTCTTATGACATCACAAGACTTGCTGTCTGGATCTTGCTGACAAATGGTCTTTTGATGTGAAAAGGCTTCCTGCTCAGTCTCTGGAGCAGATACACATTATAAGTCCTTCCTTATGTCTGAAAGCTGATGGGAGGGGGCAGGTATACATATCTGAGGTAACTACCAAATGGTTTGACAAGCACATGTCTTGTTTATGGTTCCCCTCTGAAGTCTTGTTATCAATAGCTGGAGTTATGCCTTTCCAGACTATCTGTCTGCTTGTGGAGATGTCTATGTGGTTCTTCAAGTATCCACCTTAGTCATGCTTTGTTCAGTCTTTTTAGGTGGGAGGGCAGAGAGAGTTTTATTTCTCTTTGAAGCACAGTACCCCTTTGTCTCTGTTAAGTGTTTGTAATTGACTAGTCCTGCTATCAGAAGTTCCCAAGGAAAGGGGGAAAGAAGGTATGAAATGCAGTTCAATACATCTTTTAAAAGCTGCATTTGTATATTGATAAAATGATAACTCTGAATTCTGACCAATGGCTTATACCATAACATTATTATGTACTAGCAGGGCTTTTTTTGAGGGGGTACTTGGGGGTACTGAGTACCCGCACCTTTTTTGCTAGAAAAAATTAACGTGTGTTCTCAACTTCTACAAATCTACATTTGTAACCGCCTTTTTAGCAATATGTAAGTCACATTGAACCTGCCATATGGTGGGAAAATGTGGGATACAAATGCAATCAATAAGAAGAAAGAATCTCTGTATATTGTTTTCATTTTTTTCTACATTGTTCTATACAATACACTGTCCTGGTTCCTCATGGAAGTAAATTAAACTCTCTTTCTTTGGGCACATGAAATCACATCTTCATCTCTTTTGTAGACGTCGACATTTTAGATACACCAATGGATTATTCTGTTTTGAGCATGTTTCAGGGACAAGTGATTTTATAAGTCCAAATAAGTACATAAGTACATAAGTAGTGCCATACTGGGAAAGACCAAAGGTCCATCTAGCCCAGCATCCTGTCACCGACAGTGGCCAATTCCAGGTCAAGGGCACTGGCACGCTCCCCCAAACGTAAAACATTCCAGACAAGTTATACCTAAAAATGCGGAATTTTTCCAAGTCCATTTAATAGCGGTCTATGGACTTGTCCTTTAGGAATCTATCTAACCCCTTTTTAAACTCCGTCAAGCTAACCGCCCGTACCACGTTCTCCGGCAAGAAAAATAAATATTTTGTTTCATGCAGATCTCTCATTTTTTTGAAACATAACTATATGGGCTATAAGCCCCTAATGCAGTCCATTGGTTTTCTTATATTTTGTTCTTGATGACTATATTATGCCAAAACTGAAACTCTTTCTCTCTTCTATCTGGTGAATACTACAAGGAGCTCATTGCGAACATTATCCCCCTAAAAGGTTGTTTTCTGGCTGTACATGAGGAATTGTAATAGTGCGTGTTTTTGTTCCCAAAGGTTATATAATCCTTTCAAGAAAGCCTAGTGGAACAGAACCACAGAGGCATGTTTGGTTGCGTTTTCAATATGTTAATCTAGAGCCCAGCTAAGGGACAGGTTATTTTGAGTTAGTCTTCACTGGACCAAACTTGCTGGATAGCAGTGCCTTAACGGTGGAGAATAAAGGATTTTTAAATATGTGACATATCCCACTTCCCCAGGATTCTGTGTATGGTTCATGGAGGTGCGCATGTAGATTCGTACGTGCTCCTAAATATTGAGCGCACCTCAATTATTTACGAGCCACTTAGTCCTGATAATTGGCCAATAATACCAATTATCAAAACTAATTTCCGTAATTGGAATTTACACACGTGCTGTGCTAGGTGTATTCTGTAAAGCAGCATGTGTAAATTTCAACATGCGCAGCCAAAAGGAAGCACGGTTATGGGCAGAGTGTGGGCATGCCGAGTTTATTAATCAATCTACGTGCGTGGCTGCAGAATTTGTGCCAATTCATATAGTTTTAGGCGCACGCATTTACACCACCTTTTCAC